>NW_027479251.1:0-174210 GCF_051014685.1 Ptiloglossa arizonensis | reverse complement strand
TCGCCCGATTACGACTGTATGCGTACTTTTCCCCTAGGCCGTTCCATTTATTCATTTCGAGCATCAGAACTGCGAAAATTTTGAGTTTCTCAAGCGTTTCTTACCTCCAAACTGCCATATCGCGCGAACGGATTGACCAATCCGCAAAATTTCTGTTGCATCTGAAAGTAGAAACTCGCCCGATTACAACGGTGGGTGTAGTTTTCCCCTAGGCCGTTCTAGTTATTTCGTTCCGAGCATCAGAACTGCGCAAATTTTGAGTTTCTCAAGCGTTTCTTATATCCAAACTGCCATATCTCGCGAACGGATTGATCAATCCGCAAAATTTCTGTTGCATCTGAAAGTAGAAACTCGCCCTATTACAACGGTATGCGCACTCTTCCCCTAGGCCGTTCTAGTTATTCGTTTCGAGCATCAGAACTGCGAAAATTTTGAGTTTCTCAAGCGTTTCTTACCTCCAAACTGCCATATCTCGCGAACGGATTGACCAATCCGCAAAATTTCTGTTGCATCTGAAAGTAGAAACTCGCCCGATTAAAACGGTGTGCGTACTATTCCCCTAGGCCGTTCTAGTTATTTCGTTCCGAGCATCAGAACTGCGCAAATTTTGAGTTTCTCAAGCGTTTCTTATATCCAAACTGCCATATCTCGCGAACGGATTGATCAATCCGCAAAATTTCTGTTGCATCTGAAAGTAGAAACTCGCCCTATTACAACGGTATGCGCACTTTTCCCCTATGCCGTTCTAGTTACTCGTTTCGAGCATCAGAACTGCGAAAATTTTGAGTTTCTCAAGCGTTTCTTACCTCCAAACTGCCATATCTCGCGAACGGATTGACCAATCCGCAAAATTTCTGTTGCGTCTGAAAGTAGAAACTCGCCCGATTACAACGGTGTGCGTACTATTCCCCTAGGCCGTTCTAGTTATTTCGTTTCGAGCATCAGAACTGCGCAAATTTTGAGTTTCTCAAGCGTTTCTTACCTCCAAACTGCCATATCTCGCGATCGATTGACCAATCCGCAAAATTTCTGTTGCATTTGAAAGTAGAAACTCGCCTGATTACAACGGTATGCGTACATTTCCCCTAGGCCGTTCTAGTTACTCGTTTCGAGCATCAGAACTGCGAAAATTTTGAGTTTCTCAAGCGTTCCTTATCTCCAAACTGCCATATCTCGCGAACGGATAGACCAATCTGCAAAATATCTGTAGCATCTGAAAGTAGAAACTCGCCCGATTACAACGGTATGTGTAGTTTTCCCCTAGGCCGTTCCAGTTATTCGTTTCGAGCATCAGAACTGCGAAAGTTTTGAGTTTCTCAAGCGTTTCTTACATCCAAACTGCCATATCTCGCGAACGGATTGACTGATCCGCAAAATTTCTGTTGCATCTGAAAGTAGAAACTCGCCCGATTACAACGGTATGCGCACTTTTCCCCTAGGCCGTTCTAGTTATTCGTTTCGAGCATCAGAACTGCGAAAATTTTGAGTTTCTCAAGCGTTTCTTACTTCCAAACTGCCATATCTCGCGAACGGATTGATCAATCCGCAAAATTTCTGTTGCATCTGAAAGTAGAAACTCGCCCTATTACAACGGTATGCGCACTTTTCCCCTAGGCCGTTCTAGTTATTCGTTTCGAGCATCAGAACTGCGAAAATTTTGAGTTTCTCAAGCGTTTCTTACCTCCAAACTGCCATATCTCGCGAACGGATTGACCAATCCGCAAAATTTCTGTTGCGTCTGAAAGTAGAAACTCGCCCGATTACAACGGTGTGCGTACTATTCCCCTAGGCCGTTCTAGTTACTCGTTTCGAGCATCAGAACTGCGAAAATTTTGAGTTTTTCAAGCGTTTCTTACCTCCAAACTGCCATATCTCGCGAACGGATTGACCAATCCGCAAAATTTCTGTTGCGTCTGAAAGTAGAAACTCACCCGATTACAACGGTGTGCGTACTATTCCCCTAGGCCGTTCTAGTTACTCGTTTCGAGCATCAGAACTGCGAAAATTTTGAGTTTCTCAAGCGTTTCTTACCTCCAAACTGCCATATCTCGCGATCGATTGACTGATCCGCAAAATTTCTGTTGCATCTGAAAGTAGAAACTCGCCCGATTACAACGGTATGCGCACTTTTCCCCTAGGCCGTTCTAGTTATTCGTGTCGAGCATCAGAACTGCGCAAATTTTGAGTTTCTCAAGCGTTTCTTACCTCCAAACTGCCATATCTCGCGAACGGATTGACCAATCCGCAAAATTTCTGTTGCATCTGAAAGTAGAAACTCAACCGATTACAACGGTATGCGTACTCTTCCCCTATGCCGTTCTAGTTACTCGTTTCGAGCATCAGAACTGCGAAAATTTTGAGTTTCTCAAGCGTTTCTTACCTCCAAACTGCCATATCTCGCGATCGGATTGACCAATCCGCAAAATTTCTGTTGCATTTGAAAGTAGAAACTCGCCTGATTACAACCGTATGCGTACTTTTCCCCTAGGCCGTTCTAGTTACTCGTTTCGAGCATCAGAACTGCGAAAATTTTGAGTTTTTCAAGCGTTTCTTACCTCCAAACTGCCATATCTCGCGAACGGATTGACCAATCCGCAAAATTTCTGTTGCGTCTGAAAGTAGAAACTCACCCGATTACAACGGTGTGCGTACTATTCCCCTAGGCCGTTCTAGTTACTCGTTTCGAGCATCAGAACTGCGAAAATTTTGAGTTTCTCAAGCGTTTCTTACCTCCAAACTGCCATATCTCGCGATCGGATTGACCAATCCGCAAAATTTCTGTTGCATTTGAAAGTAGAAACTCGCCTGATTACAACGGTATGCGTACTTTTCCCCTAGGCCGTTCTAGTTACTCGTTTCGAGCATCAGAACTGCGAAAATTTTGAGTTTCTCAAGCGTTTCTTATCTCCAAACTGCCATATCTCGCGAACGGATAGACCAATCTGCAAAATATCTGTAGCATCTGAAAGTAGAAACTCGCCCGATTACAACGGTATGTGTAGTTTTCCCCTAGGCCGTTCCAGTTATTCGTTTCGAGCATCAGAACTGCGAAAATTTTGAGTTTCTCAAGCGTTTCTTATTTCCAAACTGCCATATCTCGCGAACGGATTGATCAATCCGCAAAATTTCTGCGGCATCTGAAAGTAGAAACTCGCCCGAATACAACGGTATCCGCACTTTTCCCCTAGGCGGTTCTTGTTGTTCGTTTCGAGCATCAGAACTGCGAAAGTTTTGAGTTTCCCAAGCGTTTCTTACTTCCAAACTGCCATATCTCGCGAACGGATCGACCAATCCGCAAAATTTCTGTGGCATCTGAAAGTAGAAACTCGCCCGATTACAACGGTATGCGCACTTTTCCCCTAGGCGGTTCTAGTTATTCGTTTCGAGCATCAGAACTGCGAAAATTTTGAGTTTCTCAAGCGTTTCTTATTTCCAAACTGCCATATCTCGCGAACGGATTGACCAATCCGCAAAATTTCTGTTGCGTCTGAAAGTAGAAACTCACCCGAATACAACGGTATCCGCACTTTTCCCCTAGGCGGTTCTTGTTGTTCGTTTCGAGCATCAGAACTGCGAAAGTTTTGAGTTTCCCAAGCGTTTCTTACTTCCAAACTGCCATATCTCGCGAACGGATCGACCAATCCGCAAAATTTCTGTGGCATCTGAAAGTAGAAACTCGCCCGATTACAACGGTATGCGCACTTTTCCCCTAGGCGGTTCTAGTTATTCGTTTCGAGCATCAGAACTGCGAAAATTTTGAGTTTCTCAAGCGTTTCTTATTTCCAAACTGCCATATCTCGCGAACGGATTGACCAATCCGCAAAACTTCTGTTGCTTCTGAAAGTAGAAACTCGCCCGATTACGACTGTATGCGTACTTTTCCCCTAGGCCGTTCCATTTATTCATTTCGAGCATCAGAACTGCGAAAATTTTGAGTTTCTCAAGCGTTTCTTACCTCCAAACTGCCATATCGCGCGAACGGATTGACCAATCCGCAAAATTTCTGTTGCATCTGAAAGTAGAAACTCGCCCGATTACAACGGTGGGTGTAGTTTTCCCCTAGGCCGTTCTAGTTATTTCGTTCCGAGCATCAGAACTGCGCAAATTTTGAGTTTCTCAAGCGTTTCTTATATCCAAACTGCCATATCTCGCGAACGGATTGATCAATCCGCAAAATTTCTGTTGCATCTGAAAGTAGAAACTCGCCCTATTACAACGGTATGCGCACTCTTCCCCTAGGCCGTTCTAGTTATTCGTTTCGAGCATCAGAACTGCGAAAATTTTGATTTTCTCAAGCGTTTCTTACCTCCAAACTGCCATATCTCGCGAACGGATTGACCAATCCGCAAAATTTCTGTTGCATCTGAAAGTAGAAACTCGCCCGATTAAAACGGTGTGCGTACTATTCCCCTAGGCCGTTCTAGTTACTCGTTTCGAGCATCAGAACTGCGAAAATTTTGAGTTTTTCAAGCGTTTCTTACCTCCAAACTGCCATATCTCGCGAACGGATTGACCAATCCGCAAAATTTCTGTTGCGTCTGAAAGTAGAAACTCACCCGATTACAACGGTGTGCGTACTATTCCCCTAGGCCGTTCTAGTTATTCGTTTCGAGCATCAGAACTGCGAAAATTTTGAGTTTCTCAAGCGTTTCTTATTTCCAAACTGCCATATCTCGCGAACGGATTGACCAATCCGCAAAATTTCTGTTGCGTCTGAAAGTAGAAACTCACCCGAATACAACGGTATCCGCACTTTTCCCCTAGGCGGTTCTTGTTGTTCGTTTCGAGCATCAGAACTGCGAAAGTTTTGAGTTTCCCAAGCGTTTCTTACTTCCAAACTGCCATATCTCGCGAACGGATCGACCAATCCGCAAAATTTCTGTGGCATCTGAAAGTAGAAACTCGCCCGATTACAACGGTATGCGCACTTTTCCCCTAGGCGGTTCTAGTTATTCGTTTCGAGCATCAGAACTGCGAAAATTTTGAGTTTCTCAAGCGTTTCTTATTTCCAAACTGCCATATCTCGCGAACGGATTGACCAATCCGCAAAACTTCTGTTGCTTCTGAAAGTAGAAACTCGCCCGATTACGACTGTATGCGTACTTTTCCCCTAGGCCGTTCCATTTATTCATTTCGAGCATCAGAACTGCGAAAATTTTGAGTTTCTCAAGCGTTTCTTACCTCCAAACTGCCATATCGCGCGAACGGATTGACCAATCCGCAAAATTTCTGTTGCATCTGAAAGTAGAAACTCGCCCGATTACAACGGTGGGTGTAGTTTTCCCCTAGGCCGTTCTAGTTATTTCGTTCCAAGCATCAGAACTGCGCAAATTTTGAGTTTCTCAAGCGTTTCTTATATCCAAACTGCCATATCTCGCGAACGGATTGATCAATCCACAAAATTTCTGTTGCATCTGAAAGTAGAAACTCGCCCTATTACAACGGTATGCGCACTCTTCCCCTAGGCCGTTCTAGTTATTCGTTTCGAGCATCAGAACTGCGAAAATTTTGAGTTTCTCAAGCGTTTCTTACCTCCAAACTGCCATATCTCGCGAACGGATTGACCAATCCGCAAAATTTCTGTTGCATCTGAAAGTAGAAACTCGCCCGATTAAAACGGTGTGCGTACTATTCCCCTAGGCCGTTCTAGTTATTTCGTTCCGAGCATCAGAACTGCGCAAATTTTGAGTTTCTCAAGCGTTTCTTATATCCAAACTGCCATATCTCGCGAACGGATTGATCAATCCGCAAAATTTCTGTTGCATCTGAAAGTAGAAACTCGCCCTATTACAACGGTATGCGCACTTTTCCCCTATGCCGTTCTAGTTACTCGTTTCGAGCATCAGAACTGCGAAAATTTTGAGTTTCTCAAGCGTTTCTTACCTCCAAACTGCCATATCTCGCGAACGGATTGACCAATCCGCAAAATTTCTGTTGCGTCTGAAAGTAGAAACTCGCCCGATTACAACGGTGTGCGTACTATTCCCCTAGGCCGTTCTAGTTATTTCGTTTCGAGCATCAGAACTGCGCAAATTTTGAGTTTCTCAAGCGTTTCTTACCTCCAAACTGCCATATCTCGCGATCGATTGACCAATCCGCAAAATTTCTGTTGCATTTGAAAGTAGAAACTCGCCTGATTACAACGGTATGCGTACATTTCCCCTAGGCCGTTCTAGTTACTCGTTTCGAGCATCAGAACTGCGAAAATTTTGAGTTTCTCAAGCGTTTCTTATCTCCAAACTGCCATATCTCGCGAACGGATAGACCAATCTGCAAAATATCTGTAGCATCTGAAAGTAGAAACTCGCCCGATTACAACGGTATGTGTAGTTTTCCCCTAGGCCGTTCCAGTTATTCGTTTCGAGCATCAGAACTGCGAAAGTTTTGAGTTTCTCAAGCGTTTCTTACATCCAAACTGCCATATCTCGCGAACGGATTGACTGATCCGCAAAATTTCTGTTGCATCTGAAAGTAGAAACTCGCCCGATTACAACGGTATGCGCACTTTTCCCCTAGGCCGTTCTAGTTATTCGTTTCGAGCATCAGAACTGCGAAAATTTTGAGTTTCTCAAGCGTTTCTTACTTCCAAACTGCCATATCTCGCGAACGGATTGATCAATCCGCAAAATTTCTGTTGCATCTGAAAGTAGAAACTCGCCCTATTACAACGGTATGCGCACTTTTCCCCTAGGCCGTTCTAGTTATTCGTTTCGAGCATCAGAACTGCGAAAATTTTGAGTTTCTCAAGCGTTTCTTACCTCCAAACTGCCATATCTCGCGAACGGATTGACCAATCCGCAAAATTTCTGTTGCGTCTGAAAGTAGAAACTCGCCCGATTACAACGGTGTGCGTACTATTCCCCTAGGCCGTTCTAGTTACTCGTTTCGAGCATCAGAACTGCGAAAATTTTGAGTTTTTCAAGCGTTTCTTACCTCCAAACTGCCATATCTCGCGAACGGATTGACCAATCCGCAAAATTTCTGTTGCGTCTGAAAGTAGAAACTCACCCGATTACAACGGTGTGCGTACTATTCCCCTAGGCCGTTCTAGTTACTCGTTTCGAGCATCAGAACTGCGAAAATTTTGAGTTTCTCAAGCGTTTCTTACCTCCAAACTGCCATATCTCGCGATCGATTGACTGATCCGCAAAATTTCTGTTGCATCTGAAAGTAGAAACTCGCCCGATTACAACGGTATGCGCACTTTTCCCCTAGGCCGTTCTAGTTATTCGTGTCGAGCATCAGAACTGCGCAAATTTTGAGTTTCTCAAGCGTTTCTTACCTCCAAACTGCCATATCTCGCGAACGGATTGACCAATCCGCAAAATTTCTGTTGCATCTGAAAGTAGAAACTCAACCGATTACAACGGTATGCGTACTCTTCCCCTATGCCGTTCTAGTTACTCGTTTCGAGCATCAGAACTGCGAAAATTTTGAGTTTCTCAAGCGTTTCTTACCTCCAAACTGCCATATCTCGCGATCGGATTGACCAATCCGCAAAATTTCTGTTGCATTTGAAAGTAGAAACTCGCCTGATTACAACGGTATGCGTACTTTTCCCCTAGGCCGTTCTAGTTACTCGTTTCGAGCATCAGAACTGCGAAAATTTTGAGTTTCTCAAGCGTTTCTTATTTCCAAACTGCCATATCTCGCGAACGGATTGATCAATCCGCAAAATTTCTGCGGCATCTGAAAGTAGAAACTCGCCCGAATACAACGGTATCCGCACTTTTCCCCTAGGCGGTTCTTGTTGTTCGTTTCGAGCATCAGAACTGCGAAAGTTTTGAGTTTCCCAAGCGTTTCTTACTTCCAAACTGCCATATCTCGCGAACGGATCGACCAATCCGCAAAATTTCTGTGGCATCTGAAAGTAGAAACTCGCCCGATTACAACGGTATGCGCACTTTTCCCCTAGGCGGTTCTAGTTATTCGTTTCGAGCATCAGAACTGCGAAAATTTTGAGTTTCTCAAGCGTTTCTTATTTCCAAACTGCCATATCTCGCGAACGGATTGACCAATCCGCAAAACTTCTGTTGCTTCTGAAAGTAGAAACTCGCCCGATTACGACTGTATGCGTACTTTTCCCCTAGGCCGTTCCATTTATTCATTTCGAGCATCAGAACTGCGAAAATTTTGAGTTTCTCAAGCGTTTCTTACCTCCAAACTGCCATATCGCGCGAACGGATTGACCAATCCGCAAAATTTCTGTTGCATCTGAAAGTAGAAACTCGCCCGATTACAACGGTGGGTGTAGTTTTCCCCTAGGCCGTTCTAGTTATTTCGTTCCGAGCATCAGAACTGCGCAAATTTTGAGTTTCTCAAGCGTTTCTTATATCCAAACTGCCATATCTCGCGAACGGATTGATCAATCCGCAAAATTTCTGTTGCATCTGAAAGTAGAAACTCGCCCTATTACAACGGTATGCGCACTCTTCCCCTAGGCCGTTCTAGTTATTCGTTTCGAGCATCAGAACTGCGAAAATTTTGAGTTTCTCAAGCGTTTCTTACCTCCAAACTGCCATATCTCGCGAACGGATTGACCAATCCGCAAAATTTCTGTTGCATCTGAAAGTAGAAACTCGCCCGATTAAAACGGTGTGCGTACTATTCCCCTAGGCCGTTCTAGTTACTCGTTTCGAGCATCAGAACTGCGAAAATTTTGAGTTTTTCAAGCGTTTCTTACCTCCAAACTGCCATATCTCGCGAACGGATTGACCAATCCGCAAAATTTCTGTTGCGTCTGAAAGTAGAAACTCACCCGATTACAACGGTGTGCGTACTATTCCCCTAGGCCGTTCTAGTTACTCGTTTCGAGCATCAGAACTGCGAAAATTTTGAGTTTCTCAAGCGTTTCTTACCTCCAAACTGCCATATCTCGCGATCGATTGACCAATCCGCAAAATTTCTGTTGCATTTGAAAGTAGAAACTCACCCGATTACAACGGTATGCGTACTCTTCCCCTATGCCGTTCTAGTTACTCGTTTCGAGCATCAGAACTGCGAAAATTTTGAGTTTCTCAAGCGTTTCTTATCTCCAAACTGCCATATCTCGCGAACGGATAGACCAATCTGCAAAATATCTGTAGCCGCTGAAAGTAGAAACTCGCCCGATTACAACGGTATGTGTAGTTTTCCCCTAGGCCGTTCCAGTTATTCGTTTCGAGCATCAGAACTGCGAAAGTTTTGAGTTTCTCAAGCGTTTCTTACATCCAAACTGCCATATCTCGCGAACGGATTGACTGATCCGCAAAATTTCTGTTGCATCTGAAAGTAGAAACTCGCCCGATTACAACGGTATGCGCACTTTTCCCCTAGGCCGTTCTAGTTATTCGTGTCGAGCATCAGAACTGCGCAAATTTTGAGTTTCTCAAGCGTTTCTTACCTCCAAACTGCCATATCTCGCGAACGGATTGACCAATCCGCAAAATTTCTGTTGCATCTGAAAGTAGAAACTCAACCGATTACAACGGTATGCGTACTCTTCCCCTATGCCGTTCTAGTTACTCGTTTCGAGCATCAGAACTGCGAAAATTTTGAGTTTCTCAAGCGTTTCTTACATCCAAACGGCCACATCTCGCGAACGGATTGACCAATCCGCAAAATTTCTGTTGCATCTGAAAGTAGAAACTCACCCGATTACAACGGTATGCGTACTCTTCCCCTATGCCGTTCTAGTTACTCGTTTCGAGCATCAGAACTGCGAAAATTTTGAGTTTCTCAAGCGTTTCTTACATCCAAACTGCCATATCTCGCGAACGGATTGACCGATCCGCAAAATTTCTGTTGCATCTGAAAGTAGAAACTCGCCCGATTACAACGGTATGCGTACTTTTCCCCTATGCCGTTCTAGTTACTCGTTTCGAGCAACAGAACTGCGAAAATTTTGAGTTTTTCAAGCGTTTCTTACATCCAAACTGCCATATCTCGCGAACGGATCGACCAATCCGCAAAATTTCTGTTGCATCTGCAAGTAGAAACTAGCCCGATTGCAACGGTATGCGTACTTTTCCCCTAGGCCGTTCTAGTTATTCGTTTCGAGCATCAGAACTGCGAAAATTTTGAGTTTCTCAAGCGTTTCTTACCTCCAAACTGCCACATCTCGCGAACGGATTAACCAATCCGCAAAATTTCTGTTGCATGTGCAAGTAGAAACTCGCCCGATTACAGCGGTATGCGTACTTTTCCCCTAGGCCGTTCTAGTTATTCGTTTCGAGCATCAGAACTGCGAAAATTTTGAGTTTCTCAAGCGTTTCTTACCTCCAAACTGCCATATCTCGCGAACGGATTGATCAATCCGCAAAATTTCTGTTGCATCTGAAAGTAGAAACTCGCCCGATTACAACGGTATGCGTACTTTTCCCCTATGCCGTTCTAGTTACTCGTTTCAAGCATCAGAACTGGGAAAATTTTGAGTTTATCAAGCGTTTCTTATTTCCAAACTGCCATATCTCGCGAACGGATTGATCAATCCGCAAAATTTCTGTGGCATCTGAAAGTAGAAACTCGCCCGATTACAACGGTATGCGCACTTTTCCCCTAGGCGGTTCTAGTTATTCGTTTCGAGCATCAGAACTGCGAAAATTTTGAGTCTCTCAAGCGTTTCTTATTTCCAAACTACCATATCTCGCGAACGGATTGATCAATCCGCAAAATTTCTGATGCATCTGAAAGTAGAAGCTCGCCCGATTACAACGGTATGCGCACTTTTCCCCTAGGCCGTTCTAGTTATTCGTGTCGAGCATCAGAACTGCGAAAATTTTGAGTTTCTCAAGCGTTTCTTACCTCCAAACTGCCATATCTCGCGAACGGATCGACCAATCCGCAAAATTTCTGTTGCATCTGGAAGTAGAAACTCGCCCGATTACAACGGTATGCGTACTTTTCCCCTAGGCCGTTCTAGTTATTCGTTTCGAGCATCCGAACTGTGAAAATTTTGAGTTTCTCAAGCGTTTCTTACTTCCAAACTGCCATATCTCGCGAACGGATCGACCAATCCGCAAAATTTCAGTTGCATGTGCAAGTAGAATCTCGCCCGATTACAACAGTATGCGTTCTTTTCCCCTAGGCCGTTCTAGTTATTCGTTTCGAGCATCAGAACTGCGCAAATTTTGAGTTTCTCAAGCGTTTCTTACCTCCAAACTGCCATATCTCGCGAACGGATTGACCAATCCGCAAAATTTCTGTTGCATCTGAAAGTAGAAACTCGCCCGATTAAAACGGTGTGCGTACTATTCCCCTAGGCCGTTCTAGTTATTTCGTTCCGAGCATCAGAACTGCGAAAATTTTGAGTTTCTCAAGCGTTTCTTACCTCCAAACTGCCATATCTCGCGAACGGATCGACCAATCCGCAAAATTTCTGTTGCATCTGGAAGTAGAAACTCGCCCGATTACAACGGTATGCGTACTTTTCCCCTAGGCCGTTCTAGTTATTCGTTTCGAACATCAGAACTGCGCAAATTTTGAGTTTCTCAAGCGTTTCTTACCTCCAAACAGCCATATCTCGCGAACGGATTGACCAATCCGCAAAATTTCTGTTGCATCTGAAAGTAGAAACTCGCCCGATTAAAACGGTGTGCGTACTATTCCCCTAGGCCGTTCTAGTTATTTCGTTCCGAGCATCAGAGCTGCGCAAATTTTGAGTTTCTCAAGCGTTTCTTATATCCAAACTGCCATATCTCGCGAACGGATTGATCAATCCGCAAAATTTCTGTTGCATCTGAAAGTAGAAACTCGCCCTATTACAACGGTATGCGCACTTTTCCCCTAGGCCGTTCTAGTTATTCGTTTCGAGCATCAGAACTGCGAAAATTTTGAGTTTCTCAAGCGTTTCTTACTTCCAAACTGCCATATCTCGCGAACGGATCGACCAATCCGCAAAATTTCTGTTGCATGTGCAAGTAGAAACTTGCCCGATTACAACGGTATGCGTACTTTTCCCCTAGGCCGTTCTAGTTATTCGTGTCGAGCATCAGAACTGCGAAAATTTTGAGTTTCTCAAGCGTTTCTTACATCCAAACTGCCATATCTCGCGAACGGATTGACCAATCCGCAAAATTTCTGTTGCATCTGAAAGTAGAAACTCGCCCGATTACAACGGTATGCGTACTTTTCCCCTATGCCGTTCTAGTTACTCGTTTCGAGCATCAGAACTGCGAAAATTTTGAGTTTCTCAAGCGTTTCTTATTTCCAAACTGCCATATCTCGCGAACGGATCGACCAATCCGCAAAACTTCTGTTGCTTCTGAAAGTAGAAACTCGCCCGATTACGACTGTATGCGTACTTTTCCCCTAGGCCGTTCCATTTATTCATTTCGAGCATCAGAACTGCGAAAATTTTGAGTTTCTCAAGCGTTTCTTACCTCCAAACTGCCATATCGCGCGAACGGATTGACCAATCCGCAAAATTTCTGTTGCATCTGAAAGTAGAAACTCGCCCGATTAAAACGGTGTGCGTACTATTCCCCTAGGCCGTTCTAGTTATTTCGTTCCGAGCATCAGAACTGCGAAAATTTTGAGTTTCTCAAGCGTTTCTTACCTCCAAACTGCCATATCTCGCGAACGGATCGACCAATCCGCAAAATTTCTGTTGCATCTGGAAGTAGAAACTCGCCCGATTACAACGGTATGCGTACTTTTCCCCTAGGCCGTTCTAGTTATTCGTTTCGAACATCAGAACTGCGCAAATTTTGAGTTTCTCAAGCGTTTCTTACCTCCAAACAGCCATATCTCGCGAACGGATTGACCAATCCGCAAAATTTCTGTTGCATCTGAAAGTAGAAACTCGCCCGATTAAAACGGTGTGCGTACTATTCCCCTAGGCCGTTCTAGTTATTTCGTTCCGAGCATCAGAGCTGCGCAAATTTTGAGTTTCTCAAGCGTTTCTTATATCCAAACTGCCATATCTCGCGAACGGATTGATCAATCCGCAAAATTTCTGTTGCATCTGAAAGTAGAAACTCGCCCTATTACAACGGTATGCGCACTTTTCCCCTAGGCCGTTCTAGTTATTCGTTTCGAGCATCAGAACTGCGAAAATTTTGAGTTTCTCAAGCGTTTCTTACTTCCAAACTGCCATATCTCGCGAACGGATCGACCAATCCGCAAAATTTCTGTTGCATGTGCAAGTAGAAACTTGCCCGATTACAACGGTATGCGTACTTTTCCCCTAGGCCGTTCTAGTTATTCGTGTCGAGCATCAGAACTGCGAAAATTTTGAGTTTCTCAAGCGTTTCTTACATCCAAACTGCCATATCTCGCGAACGGATTGACCAATCCGCAAAATTTCTGTTGCATCTGAAAGTAGAAACTCGCCCGATTACAACGGTATGCGTACTTTTCCCCTATGCCGTTCTAGTTACTCGTTTCGAGCATCAGAACTGCGAAAATTTTGAGTTTCTCAAGCGTTTCTTATTTCCAAACTGCCATATCTCGCGAACGGATCGACCAATCCGCAAAACTTCTGTTGCTTCTGAAAGTAGAAACTCGCCCGATTACGACTGTATGCGTACTTTTCCCCTAGGCCGTTCCATTTATTCATTTCGAGCATCAGAACTGCGAAAATTTTGAGTTTCTCAAGCGTTTCTTACCTCCAAACTGCCATATCGCGCGAACGGATTGACCAATCCGCAAAATTTCTGTTGCATCTGAAAGTAGAAACTCGCCCGATTACAACGGTGGGTGTAGTTTTCCCCTAGGCCGTTCTAGTTATTTCGTTCCGAGCATCAGAACTGCGCAAATTTTGAGTTTCTCAAGCGTTTCTTATATCCAAACTGCCATATCTCGCGAACGGATTGATCAATCCGCAAAATTTCTGTTGCATCTGAAAGTAGAAACTCGCCCTATTACAACGGTATGCGCACTCTTCCCCTAGGCCGTTCTAGTTATTCGTTTCGAGCATCAGAACTGCGAAAATTTTGAGTTTCTCAAGCGTTTCTTACCTCCAAACTGCCATATCTCGCGAACGGATTGACCAATCCGCAAAATTTCTGTTGCATCTGAAAGTAGAAACTCGCCCGATTAAAACGGTGTGCGTACTATTCCCCTAGGCCGTTCTAGTTACTCGTTTCGAGCATCAGAACTGCGAAAATTTTGAGTTTTTCAAGCGTTTCTTACCTCCAAACTGCCATATCTCGCGAACGGATTGACCAATCCGCAAAATTTCTGTTGCATCTGAAAGTAGAAACTCACCCGATTACAACGGTGTGCGTACTATTCCCCTAGGCCGTTCTAGTTACTCGTTTCGAGCATCAGAACTGCGAAAATTTTGAGTTTCTCAAGCGTTTCTTACCTCCAAACTGCCATATCTCGCGATCGATTGACCAATCCGCAAAATTTCTGTTGCATTTGAAAGTAGAAACTCGCCTGATTACAACGGTATGCGTACATTTCCCCTAGGCCGTTCTAGTTACTCGTTTCGAGCATCAGAACTGCGAAAATTTTGAGTTTCTCAAGCGTTTCTTATCTCCAAACTGCCATATCTCGCGAACGGATAGACCAATCTGCAAAATATCTGTAGCCGCTGAAAGTAGAAACTCGCCCGATTACAACGGTATGTGTAGTTTTCCCCTAGGCCGTTCCAGTTATTCGTTTCGAGCATCAGAACTGCGAAAGTTTTGAGTTTCTCAAGCGTTTCTTACATCCAAACTGCCATATCTCGCGAACGGATTGACTGATCCGCAAAATTTCTGTTGCATCTGAAAGTAGAAACTCGCCCGATTACAACGGTATGCGCACTTTTCCCCTAGGCCGTTCTAGTTATTCGTGTCGAGCATCAGAACTGCGCAAATTTTGAGTTTCTCAAGCGTTTCTTACCTCCAAACTGCCATATCTCGCGAACGGATTGACCAATCCGCAAAATTTCTGTTGCATCTGAAAGTAGAAACTCAACCGATTACAACGGTATGCGTACTCTTCCCCTATGCCGTTCTAGTTACTCGTTTCGAGCATCAGAACTGCGAAAATTTTGAGTTTCTCAAGCGTTTCTTACATCCAAACGGCCACATCTCGCGAACGGATTGACCAATCCGCAAAATTTCTGTTGCATCTGAAAGTAGAAACTCACCCGATTACAACGGTATGCGTACTCTTCCCCTATGCCGTTCTAGTTACTCGTTTCGAGCATCAGAACTGCGAAAATTTTGAGTTTCTCAAGCGTTTCTTACATCCAAACTGCCATATCTCGCGAACGGATTGACCGATCCGCAAAATTTCTGTTGCATCTGAAAGTAGAAACTCGCCCGATTACAACGGTATGCGTACTTTTCCCCTATGCCGTTCTAGTTACTCGTTTCGAGCAACAGAACTGCGAAAATTTTGAGTTTTTCAAGCGTTTCTTACATCCAAACTGCCATATCTCGCGAACGGATCGACCAATCCGCAAAATTTCTGTTGCATCTGCAAGTAGAAACTAGCCCGATTGCAACGGTATGCGTACTTTTCCCCTAGGCCGTTCTAGTTATTCGTTTCGAGCATCAGAACTGCGAAAATTTTGAGTTTCTCAAGCGTTTCTTACCTCCAAACTGCCACATCTCGCGAACGGATTAACCAATCCGCAAAATTTCTGTTGCATGTGCAAGTAGAAACTCGCCCGATTACAGCGGTATGCGTACTTTTCCCCTAGGCCGTTCTAGTTATTCGTTTCGAGCATCAGAACTGCGAAAATTTTGAGTTTCTCAAGCGTTTCTTACCTCCAAACTGCCATATCTCGCGAACGGATTGATCAATCCGCAAAATTTCTGTTGCATCTGAAAGTAGAAACTCGCCCGATTACAACGGTATGCGTACTTTTCCCCTATGCCGTTCTAGTTACTCGTTTCAAGCATCAGAACTGGGAAAATTTTGAGTTTATCAAGCGTTTCTTATTTCCAAACTGCCATATCTCGCGAACGGATTGATCAATCCGCAAAATTTCTGTGGCATCTGAAAGTAGAAACTCGCCCGATTACAACGGTATGCGCACTTTTCCCCTAGGCGGTTCTAGTTATTCGTTTCGAGCATCAGAACTGCGAAAATTTTGAGTCTCTCAAGCGTTTCTTATTTCCAAACTACCATATCTCGCGAACGGATTGATCAATCCGCAAAATTTCTGATGCATCTGAAAGTAGAAGCTCGCCCGATTACAACGGTATGCGCACTTTTCCCCTAGGCCGTTCTAGTTATTCGTGTCGAGCATCAGAACTGCGAAAATTTTGAGTTTCTCAAGCGTTTCTTACCTCCAAACTGCCATATCTCGCGAACGGATCGACCAATCCGCAAAATTTCTGTTGCATCTGGAAGTAGAAACTCGCCCGATTACAACGGTATGCGTACTTTTCCCCTAGGCCGTTCTAGTTATTCGTTTCGAGCATCCGAACTGTGAAAATTTTGAGTTTCTCAAGCGTTTCTTACTTCCAAACTGCCATATCTCGCGAACGGATCGACCAATCCGCAAAATTTCAGTTGCATGTGCAAGTAGAATCTCGCCCGATTACAACAGTATGCGTTCTTTTCCCCTAGGCCGTTCTAGTTATTCGTTTCGAGCATCAGAACTGCGCAAATTTTGAGTTTCTCAAGCGTTTCTTACCTCCAAACTGCCATATCTCGCGAACGGATTGACCAATCCGCAAAATTTCTGTTGCATCTGAAAGTAGAAACTCGCCCGATTAAAACGGTGTGCGTACTATTCCCCTAGGCCGTTCTAGTTATTTCGTTCCGAGCATCAGAACTGCGAAAATTTTGAGTTTCTCAAGCGTTTCTTACCTCCAAACTGCCATATCTCGCGAACGGATCGACCAATCCGCAAAATTTCTGTTGCATCTGGAAGTAGAAACTCGCCCGATTACAACGGTATGCGTACTTTTCCCCTAGGCCGTTCTAGTTATTCGTTTCGAACATCAGAACTGCGCAAATTTTGAGTTTCTCAAGCGTTTCTTACCTCCAAACAGCCATATCTCGCGAACGGATTGACCAATCCGCAAAATTTCTGTTGCATCTGAAAGTAGAAACTCGCCCGATTAAAACGGTGTGCGTACTATTCCCCTAGGCCGTTCTAGTTATTTCGTTCCGAGCATCAGAGCTGCGCAAATTTTGAGTTTCTCAAGCGTTTCTTATATCCAAACTGCCATATCTCGCGAACGGATTGATCAATCCGCAAAATTTCTGTTGCATCTGAAAGTAGAAACTCGCCCTATTACAACGGTATGCGCACTTTTCCCCTAGGCCGTTCTAGTTATTCGTTTCGAGCATCAGAACTGCGAAAATTTTGAGTTTCTCAAGCGTTTCTTACTTCCAAACTGCCATATCTCGCGAACGGATCGACCAATCCGCAAAATTTCTGTTGCATGTGCAAGTAGAAACTCGCCCGATTACAACGGTATGCGTACTTTTCCCCTAGGCCGTTCTAGTTATTCGTGTCGAGCATCAGAACTGCGAAAATTTTGAGTTTCTCAAGCGTTTCTTACATCCAAACTGCCATATCTCGCGAACGGATTGACCAATCCGCAAAATTTCTGTTGCATCTGAAAGTAGAAACTCGCCCGATTACAACGGTATGCGTACTTTTCCCCTATGCCGTTCTAGTTACTCGTTTCGAGCATCAGAACTGCGAAAATTTTGAGTTTCTCAAGCGTTTCTTATTTCCAAACTGCCATATCTCGCGAACGGATCGACCAATCCGCAAAATTTCTGTTGCATCTGCAAGTAGAAACTAGCCCGATTGCAACGGTATGCGTACTTTCCCCCTAGGCCGTTCTAGTTATTCGTTTCGAGCATCAGAACTCCGAAAATTTTGAGTTTCTCAAGCGTTTCTTACTTCCAAACTGCCATATCTCGCGAACGGATCGACCAATCCGCAAAATTTCTGTTGCATGTGCAAGTAGAAACTCGCCCGATTAGAACGGTATGCGTACTTTTCCCCTAGGCCGTTCTAGTTATTCGTTTCGAGCATCAGAACTGCGAAAATTTTGAGTTCCTCAAGCGTTTCTTACCTCCAAACTGCCATATCTCGCGAACGGATTGATCAATCCGCAAAATTTCTGTTGCGTCTGAAAGTAGAAACTCGCCCGATTACAACGGTATGCGTACTTTTCCCCTATGCCGTTCTAGTTACTCGTTTCGAGCATCAGAACTGCGAAAATTTTGAGTTTATCAAGCGTTTCTTATTTCCAAACTGCCATATCTCGCGAACGGATTGATCAATCCGCAAAATGTCTGTGGCATCTGAAAGTAGAAACTCGCCCGATTACAACGGTATGCGCACTTTTCCCCTAGGCGGTTCTAGTTATTCGTTTCGAGCATCAGAACTGCGAAAATTTTGAGTTTCTCAAGCGTTTCTTATTTCCAAACTGCCATATCTCGCGAACGGATCGACCAATCCGCAAAATTTCTGTTGCATGTGCAAGTAGAATCTCGCCCGATTACAACGGTATGCGTACTTTTCCCCTAGGCCGTTCTAGTTATTTCGTTTCGAGCATCAGAACTGCGCAAATTTTGAGTTTCACAAGCGTTTCTTATATCCAAACTGCCATATCTCGCGAACGGATTGATCAATCCGCAAAATTTCTGATGCATCTGAAAGTAGAACTCGCCCGATTACAACGGTATGCGCACTTTTCCCCTAGGCCGTTCTAGTTATTCGTGTCGAGCATCAGAACTGCGAAAATTTTGAGATTCTCAAGCGTTTCTTACATCCAAACTGCCATATCTCGCGAACGGATTGACCAATCCGCAAAATTTCTGTTGCATCTGAAAGTAGAAACTCGCCCGATTACAACGGTATGCGTACTTTTCCCCTATGCCGTTCTAGTTACTCGTTTCGAGCATCAGAACTGCGAAAATTTTGAGTTTCTCAAGCGTTTCTTATTTCCAAACTGCCATATCTCGCGAACGGATCGACCAATCCGCAAAATTTCTGTTGCATCTGCAAGTAGAAACTAGCCCGATTGCAACGGTATGCGTACTTTCCCCCTAGGCCGTTCTAGTTATTCGTTTCGAGCATCAGAACTCCGAAAATTTTGAGTTTCTCAAGCGTTTCTTACTTCCAAACTGCCATATCTCGCGAACGGATCGACCAATCCGCAAAATTTCTGTTGCATGTGCAAGTAGAAACTCGCCCGATTAGAACGGTATGCGTACTTTTCCCCTAGGCCGTTCTAGTTATTCGTTTCGAGCATCAGAACTGCGAAAATTTTGAGTTCCTCAAGCGTTTCTTACCTCCAAACTGCCATATCTCGCGAACGGATTGATCAATCCGCAAAATTTCTGTTGCGTCTGAAAGTAGAAACTCGCCCGATTACAACGGTATGCGTACTTTTCCCCTATGCCGTTCTAGTTACTCGTTTCGAGCATCAGAACTGCGAAAATTTTGAGTTTATCAAGCGTTTCTTATTTCCAAACTGCCATATCTCGCGAACGGATTGATCAATCCGCAAAATGTCTGTGGCATCTGAAAGTAGAAACTCGCCCGATTACAACGGTATGCGCACTTTTCCCCTAGGCGGTTCTAGTTATTCGTTTCGAGCATCAGAACTGCGAAAATTTTGAGTTTCTCAAGCGTTTCTTATTTCCAAACTGCCATATCTCGCGAACGGATCGACCAATCCGCAAAATTTCTGTTGCATGTGCAAGTAGAATCTCGCCCGATTACAACGGTATGCGTACTTTTCCCCTAGGCCGTTCTAGTTATTTCGTTTCGAGCATCAGAACTGCGCAAATTTTGAGTTTCACAAGCGTTTCTTATATCCAAACTGCCATATCTCGCGAACGGATTGATCAATCCGCAAAATTTCTGATGCATCTGAAAGTAGAAACTCGCCCGATTACAACGGTATGCGCACTTTTCCCCTAGGCCGTTCTAGTTATTCGTGTCGAGCATCAGAACTGCGAAAATTTTGAGATTCTCAAGCGTTTCTTACATCCAAACTGCCATATCTCGCGAACGGATTGACCAATCCGCAAAATTTCTGTTGCATCTGAAAGTAGAAACTCGCCCGATTACAACGGTATGCGTACTTTTCCCCTATGCCGTTCTAGTTACTCGTTTCGAGCATCAGAACTGCGAAAATTTTGAGTTTCTCAAGCGTTTCTTATTTCCAAACTGCCATATCTCGCGAACGGATTGATCAATCCGCAAAATTTCTGCGGCATCTGAAAGTAGAAACTCGCCCGATTACAACGGTATGCGCACTTTTCCCCTAGGCCGTTCCAGTTATTCATTTCGAGCATCAGAACTGCGAAAATTTTGAGTTTCTCAAGCGTTTCTTACCTCCAAACTGCCATATCTCGCGAACGGATTGACCTATCCGCAAAATTTCTGTTGCGTCTGGAAGTAGAAGCTCGCCCGATTACAACGGTGGTTGTAGTTTTCCCCTAGGCCGTTCTAGTTATTCGTTTCGAGCATCAGAACTGCGAAAATTTTGAGTTTCTCAAGCGTTTCTTATCTCCAAACTGCCATATCTCGCGAACGGATTGATCAATCCACAAAATTTCTGTTGCATCTGAAAGTAGAAACTCGCCCGATTACAACGGTATGCGTACTTTTCCCCTATGCCGTTCTAGTTACTCGTTTCGAGCATCAGAACTGCGAAAATTTTGAGTTTCTCAAGCGTTTCTTATATCCAAACTGCCATATCTCGCGAACGGATTGATCAATCCGCAAAATTTCTGTTGCATCTGAAAGTAGAAACTGGCCCGATTACAACGGTATGCGTACTTTTCCCCTAGGCCGTTCTAGTTATTCGTTTCGAGCATCAGAACTGCGAAAATTTTGAGTTTCTCAAGCGTTTCTTATTTCCAAACTGCCATATCTCGCGAACGGATTGATCAATTCGCAAAATTTCTGCGGCATCTGAAAGTAGAAACTCGCCCGATTACAACGGTATGCGCACTTTTCCCCTAGGCCGTTCCAGTTATTCATTTCGAGCATCAGAACTGCGAAAATTTTGAGTTTCTCAAGCGTTTCTTACTTCCAAACTGCCATATCTCGCGAACGGATCGACCAATCCGCAAAATTTCTGTTGCATGTGCAAGTAGAATCTCGCTCGATTACAACGGTATGCGTACTTTTCCCCTAGGCCGTTCTAGTTATTTCGTTTCGAGGATCAGATCTGCGCAAATTTTGAGTTTCTCAAGCGTTTCTTACCTCCCAACTGCCATATCTCGCGAACGGATTGACCAATCCGCAAAATTTCTGTTGCGTCTGAAAGTAGAAACTCGCCCGATTACAACGGTATGCGTACTTTCCCCCTATGCCGTTCTAGTTACTCGTTTCGAGCATCAGAACTGCGAAAATTTTTGAGTTTCTCAAGCGTTTCTTATTTCCAAACTGCCATATCTCGCGAACGGATTGATCAATCCGCAAAATTTCTGTTGCATCTGAAAGTAGAAACTCGCCCGATTACAACGGTATGCGTACTTTTCCCCTATGCCGTTCTAGTTACTCGTTTCGAGCATCAGAACTGCGAAAGTTTTGAGTTTCCCAAGCGTTTCTTACTTCCAAACTGCCATATCTCGCGAACGGATCGACCAATCCGCAAAATTTCTGTGGCATCTGAAAGTAGAAACTCGCCTGATTACAACGGTATGCGCACTTTTCCCCTAGGCGGTTCTAGTTATTCGTTTCGAGCATCAGAACTGCGAAAATTTTGAGTTTCTCAAGCGTTTCTTATTTCCAAACTGCCATATCTCGCGAACGGATTGACCAATCCGAAAAACTTCTGTTGCTTCTGAAAGTAGAAACTCGCCCGATTACGACGGTATGCGTACTTTTCCCCTAGGCCGTTCCATTTATTCATTTCGAGCATCAGAACTGCGAAAATTTTGAGTTTCTCAAGCGTTTCTTACCTCCAAACTGCCATATCGCGCGAACGGATTGACCAATCCGCAAAATTTCTGTTGCATCTGAAAGTAGAAACTCGCCCGATTACAACGGTGGGTGTAGTTTTCCCCTAGGCCGTTCTAGTTATTCGTTTCGAGCATCAGAACTGCGAAAATTTTGAGTTTCTCAAGCGTTTCTTACCTCCAAACTGCCATATCTCGCGAACGGATTGATCAATCCACAAAATTTCTGTTGCATCTGAAAGTAGAAACTCGCCCGATTACAACGGTATGCGTACTTTTCCCCTATGCCGTTCTAGTTATTCGTTTCGAGCATCAGAACTGCGAAAATTTTGAGTTTCTCAAGCGTTTCTTACTTCCAAACTGCCATATCTCGCGAACGGATCGACCAATCCGCAAAATTTCTGTTGCATGTGCAAGTAGAAACTCGCCCGATTACAACGGTATGCGTACTTTTCCCCTAGGCCGTTCTAGTTATTCGTTTCGAGCATCAGAACTGCGAAAATTTTGAGTTTCTCAAGCGTTTCTTACCTCCAAACTGCCATATCTCGCGAACGGATTGACCTATCCGCAAAATTTCTGTTGCGTCTGAAAGTAGAAACTCGCCCGATTACAACGGTATGTGTAGTTTTCCCCTAGGCCGTTCCAGTTATTCCTTTCGAGCATCAGAACTGCGAAAATTTTGAGTTTCTCAAGCGTTTCTTATTTCCAAACTGCCATATCTCGCGAACGGATTGATCAATCCACAAAATTTCTGTTGCATCTGAAAGTAGAAACTCGCCCGATTACAACGGTATGCGTACTTTTCCCCTATGCCGTTCTAGTTACTCGTTTCGAGCATCAGAACTGCGAAAATTTTGAGTTTCTCAAGCGTTTCTTATATCCAAACTGCCATATCTCGCGAACGGATTGATCAATCCGCAAAATTTCTGTTGCATCTGAAAGTAGAAACTGGCCCGATTACAACGGTATGCGTACTTTTCCCCTAGGCCGTTCTAGTTATTCGTTTCGAGCATCAGAACTGCGAAAATTTTGAGTTTCTCAAGCGTTTCTTATTTCCAAACTGCCATATCTCGCGAACGGATTGATCAATTCGCAAAATTTCTGCGGCATCTGAAAGTAGAAACTCGCCCGATTACAACGGTATGCGCACTTTTCCCCTAGGCCGTTCCAGTTATTCATTTCGAGCATCAGAACTGCGAAAATTTTGAGTTTCTCAAGCGTTTCTTACTTCCAAACTGCCATATCTCGCGAACGGATCGACCAATCCGCAAAATTTCTGTTGCATGTGCAAGTAGAATCTCGCTCGATTACAACGGTATGCGTACTTTTCCCCTAGGCCGTTCTAGTTATTTCGTTTCGAGGATCAGATCTGCGCAAATTTTGAGTTTCTCAAGCGTTTCTTACCTCCCAACTGCCATATCTCGCGAACGGATTGACCAATCCGCAAAATTTCTGTTGCGTCTGAAAGTAGAAACTCGCCCGATTACAACGGTATGCGTACTTTCCCCCTATGCCGTTCTAGTTACTCGTTTCGAGCATCAGAACTGCGAAAATTTTTGAGTTTCTCAAGCGTTTCTTATTTCCAAACTGCCATATCTCGCGAACGGATTGATCAATCCGCAAAATTTCTGTTGCATCTGAAAGTAGAAACTCGCCCGATTACAACGGTATGCGTACTTTTCCCCTATGCCGTTCTAGTTACTCGTTTCGAGCATCAGAACTGCGAAAGTTTTGAGTTTCCCAAGCGTTTCTTACTTCCAAACTGCCATATCTCGCGAACGGATCGACCAATCCGCAAAATTTCTGTGGCATCTGAAAGTAGAAACTCGCCCGATTACAACGGTATGCGCACTTTTCCCCTAGGCGGTTCTAGTTATTCGTTTCGAGCATCAGAACTGCGAAAATTTTGAGTTTCTCAAGCGTTTCTTATTTCCAAACTGCCATATCTCGCGAACGGATTGACCAATCCGAAAAACTTCTGTTGCTTCTGAAAGTAGAAACTCGCCCGATTACGACGGTATGCGTACTTTTCCCCTAGGCCGTTCCATTTATTCATTTCGAGCATCAGAACTGCGAAAATTTTGAGTTTCTCAAGCGTTTCTTACCTCCAAACTGCCATATCGCGCGAACGGATTGACCAATCCGCAAAATTTCTGTTGCATCTGAAAGTAGAAACTCGCCCGATTACAACGGTGGGTGTAGTTTTCCCCTAGGCCGTTCTAGTTATTCGTTTCGAGCATCAGAACTGCGAAAATTTTGAGTTTCTCAAGCGTTTCTTACCTCCAAACTGCCATATCTCGCGAACGGATTGATCAATCCACAAAATTTCTGTTGCATCTGAAAGTAGAAACTCGCCCGATTACAACGGTATGCGTACTTTTCCCCTATGCCGTTCTAGTTATTCGTTTCGAGCATCAGAACTGCGAAAATTTTGAGTTTCTCAAGCGTTTCTTACTTCCAAACTGCCATATCTCGCGAACGGATCGACCAATCCGCAAAATTTCTGTTGCATGTGCAAGTAGAAACTCGCCCGATTACAACGGTATGCGTACTTTTCCCCTAGGCCGTTCTAGTTATTCGTTTCGAGCATCAGAACTGCGAAAATTTTGAGTTTCTCAAGCGTTTCTTACCTCCAAACTGCCATATCTCGCGAACGGATTGATCAATCCGCAAAATTTCTGTTGCATCTGAAAGTAGAAACTCGCCCGATTACAACGGTATGCGTACTTTTCCCCTATGCCGTTCTAGTTACTCGTTTCGAGCATCAGAACTGCGAAAATTTTGAGTTTCTCAAGCGTTTCTTATTTCCAAACTGCCATATCTCGCGAACGGATCGACCAATCCGCAAAATTTCTGTTGCATGTGCAAGTAGAATCTTGCCCGATTACAACGGTATGCGTACTTTTCCCCTAGGCCGTTCTAGTTATTTCGTTTCGAGCATCAGAACTGCGCAAATTTTGAGTTTCTCAAGCGTTTCTTACCTCCCAACTGCCATATCTCGCGAACGGATTGACCAATCCGCAAAATTTCTGTTGCGTCTGAAAGTAGAAACTTGCCCGATTACAACGGTGTGCGTACTATTCCCCTAGGCCGTTCTAGTTACTCGTTTCGAGCATCAGAACTGCGCAAATTTTGAGTTTCTCAAGCGTTTCTTACATCCAAACGGCCATATCTCGCGAACGGATTGATCAATCCGCAAAATTTCTGATGCATCTGAAAGTAGAAACTCGCCCGATTACAACGGTATGCGCACTTTTCCCCTCGGCCGTTCTAGTTATTCGTGTCGAGCATCAGAACTGCGAAAATTTTGAGATTCTCAAGCGTTTCTTACATCCAAACTGCCATATCTCGCGAACGGATTGACCAATCCGCAAAATTTCTGTTGCATCTGAAAGTAGAAACTCGCCCGATTACAACGGTATGCGTACTTTTCCCCTATGCCGTTCTAGTTACTCGTTTCGAGCATCAGAACTGCGAAAATTTTGAGTTTCTCAAGCGTTTCTTATTTCCAAACTGCCATATCTCGCGAACGGATTGATCAATCCGCAAAATTTCTGCGGCATCTGAAAGTAGAAACTCGCCCGATTACAACGGTATGCGCACTTTTCCCCTAGGCCGTTCCAGTTATTCATTTCGAGCATCAGAACTGCGAAAATTTTGAGTTTCTCAAGCGTTTCTTACCTCCAAACTGCCATATCTCGCGAACGGATTGACCTATCCGCAAAATTTCTGTTGCGTCTGGAAGTAGAAGCTCGCCCGATTACAACGGTGGTTGTAGTTTTCCCCTAGGCCGTTCTAGTTATTCGTTTCGAGCATCAGAACTGCGAAAATTTTGAGTTTCTCAAGCGTTTCTTACCTCCAAACTGCCATATCTCGCGAACGGATTGATCAATCCACAAAATTTCTGTTGCATCTGAAAGTAGAAACTCGCCCGATTACAACGGTATGCGTACTTTTCCCCTATGCCGTTCTAGTTATTCGTTTCGAGCATCAGAACTGCGAAAATTTTGAGTTTCTCAAGCGTTTCTTACTTCCAAACTGCCATATCTCGCGAACGGATCGACCAATCCGCAAAATTTCTGTTGCATGTGCAAGTAGAAACTCGCCCGATTACAACGGTATGCGTACTTTTCCCCTAGGCCGTTCTAGTTATTCGTTTCGAGCATCAGAACTGCGAAAATTTTGAGTTTCTCAAGCGTTTCTTACCTCCAAACTGCCATATCTCGCGAACGGATTGATCAATCCGCAAAATTTCTGTTGCATCTGAAAGTAGAAACTCGCCCGAGTACAACGGTATGCGTACTTTTCCCCTATGCCGTTCTAGTTACTCGTTTCGAGCATCAGAACTGCGAAAATTTTGAGTTTCTCAAGCGTTTCTTATTTCCAAACTGCCATATCTCGCGAACGGATCGACCAATCCGCAAAATTTCTGTTGCATGTGCAAGTAGAATCTTGCCCGATTACAACGGTATGCGTACTTTTCCCCTAGGCCGTTCTAGTTATTTCGTTTCGAGCATCAGAACTGCGCAAATTTTGAGTTTCTCAAGCGTTTCTTACCTCCCAACTGCCATATCTCGCGAACGGATTGACCAATCCGCAAAATTTCTGTTGCGTCTGAAAGTAGAAACTTGCCCGATTACAACGGTGTGCGTACTATTCCCCTAGGCCGTTCTAGTTATTTCGTTTCGAGCATCAGAACTGCGCAAATTTTGAGTTTCTCAAGCGTTTCTTATATCCAAACTGCCATATCTCGCGAACGGATTGATCAATCCGCAAAATTTCTGTTGCATCTGAAAGTAGAAACTCGCCCGATTACAACGGTATGCGTACTTTTCCCCTAGGCCGTTCTAGTTATTCGTTTCGAGCATCAGAACTGCGAAAATTTTGAGTTTCTCAAGCGTTTCTTATTTCCAAACTGCCATATCTCGCGAACGGATTGATCAATTCGCAAAATTTCTGCGGCATCTGAAAGTGGAAACTCGCCCGATTACAACGGTATGCGCACTTTTCCCCTAGGCCGTTCCAGTTATTCATTTCGAGCATCAGAACTGCGAAAATTTTGAGTTTCTCAAGCGTTTCTTACATCCAAACTGCCATATCTCGCGAACGGATCGACCAATCCGCAAAATTTCTGTTGCATGTGCAAGTAGAATCTCGCCCGATTACAACGGTATGCGTACTTTTCCCCTAGGCCGTTCTAGTTATTTCGTTTCGAGCATCAGAACTGCGCAAATTTTGAGTTTCTCAAGCGTTTCTTACCTCCCAACTGCCATATCTCGCGAACGGATTGACCAATCCGTAAAATTTCTGTCGCGTCTGAAAGTAGAAACTCGCCCGATTACAACGGTGTGCGTACTATTCCCCTAGGCCGTTCTAGTTACTCGTTTCGAGCATCAGAACTGCGCAAATTTTGAGTTTCTCAAGCGTTTCTTATATCCAAACTGCCATATCTCGCGAACGGATTGATCAATCCGCAAAATTTCTGTTGCGTCTGAAAGTAGAAACTCGCCCGATTACAACGGTGTGCGTACTATTCCCCTAGGCCGTTCTAGTTACTCGTTTCAAGCATCAGAACTGCGAAAATTTTGAGTTTCTCAAGCGTTTCTTATATCCAAACTGCCATATCTCGCGAACGGATTGATCAATCCGCAAAATTTCTGTGGCATCTGAAAGTAGAAACTGGCCCGATTACAACGGTATGCGTACTTTTCCCCTAGGCCGTTCTAGTTATTCGTTTCGAGCATCAGAACTGCGAAAATTTTGAGTTTCTCAAGCGTTTCTTATTTCCAAACTGCCATATCTCGCGAACGGATTGATCAATTCGCAAAATTTCTGCGGCATCTGAAAGTAGAAACTCGCCCGATTACAACGGTATGCGCACTTTTCCCCTAGGCCGTTCCAGTTATTCATTTCGAGCATCAGAACTGCGAAAATTTTGAGTTTCTCAAGCGTTTCTTACTTCCAAACTGCCATATCTCGCGAACGGATCGACCAATCCGCAAAATTTCTGTTGCATGTGCAAGTAGAATCTCGCTCGATTACAACGGTATGCGTACTTTTCCCCTAGGCCGTTCTAGTTATTTCGTTTCGAGGATCAGATCTGCGCAAATTTTGAGTTTCTCAAGCGTTCCTTACCTCCCAACTGCCATATCTCGCGAACGGATTGACCAATCCGCAAAATTTCTGTTGCGTCTGAAAGTAGAAACTCGCCCGATTACAACGGTATGCGTACTTTCCCCCTATGCCGTTCTAGTTACTCGTTTCGAGCATCAGAACTGCGAAAGTTTTGAGTTTCCCAAGCGTTTCTTACTTCCAAACTGCCATATCTCGCGAACGGATCGACCAATCCGCAAAATTTCTGTGGCATCTGAAAGTAGAAACTCGCCCGATTACAACGGTATGCGCACTTTTCCCCTAGGCGGTTCTAGTTATTCGTTTCGAGCATCAGAACTGCGAAAATTTTGAGTTTCTCAAGCGTTTCTTATTTCCAAACTGCCATATCTCGCGAACGGATTGACCAATCCGAAAAACTTCTGTTGCTTCTGAAAGTAGAAACTCGCCCGATTACGACGGTATGCGTACTTTTCCCCTAGGCCGTTCCATTTATTCATTTCGAGCATCAGAACTGCGAAAATTTTGAGTTTCTCAAGCGTTTCTTACCTCCAAACTGCCATATCGCGCGAACGGATTGACCAATCCGCAAAATTTCTGTTGCATCTGAAAGTAGAAACTCGCCCGATTACAACGGTGGGTGTAGTTTTCCCCTAGGCCGTTCTAGTTATTCGTTTCGAGCATCAGAACTGCGAAAATTTTGAGTTTCTCAAGCGTTTCTTACCTCCAAACTGCCATATCTCGCGAACGGATTGACCAATCCGCAAAATTTCTGTTGCGTCTGAAAGTAGAAACTCGCCCGATTACAACGGTGTGCGTACTATTCCCCTAGGCCGTTCTAGTTACTCGTTTCGAGCATCAGAACTGCGAAAATTTTGAGTTTTTCAAGCGTTTCTTACCTCCAAACTGCCATATCTCGCGAACGGATTGACCAATCCGCAAAATTTCTGTTGCATCTGAAAGTAGAAACTCTCCCGATTACAACGGTATGCGTACTTTTCCCCTAGGCCGTTCTAGTTATTCGTTTCGAGCATCAGAACTGCGAAAATTTTGAGTTTCTCAAGCGTTTCTTATTTCCAAACTGCCATATCTCGCGAACGGATTGATCAATTCGCAAAATTTCTGCGGCATCTGAAAGTAGAAACTCGCCCGATTACAACGGTATGCGCACTTTTCCCCTAGGCCGTTCCAGTTATTCATTTCGAGCATCAGAACTGCGAAAATTTTGAGTTTCTCAAGCGTTTCTTACTTCCAAACTGCCATATCTCGCGAACGGATCGACCAATCCGCAAAATTTCTGTTGCATGTGCAAGTAGAATCTTGCCCGATTACAACGGTATGCGTACTTTTCCCCTAGGCCGTTCTAGTTATTTCGTTTCGAGCATCAGAACTGCGCAAATTTTGAGTTTCTCAAGCGTTTCTTACCTCCCAACTGCCATATCTCGCGAACGGATTGACCAATCCGCAAAATTTCTGTTGCGTCTGAAAGTAGAAACTCGCCCGATTACAACGGTGTGCGTACTATTCCCCTAGGCCGTTCTAGTTACTCGTTTCGAGCATCAGAACTGCGCAAATTTTGAGTTTCTCAAGCGTTTCTTACATCCAAACTGCCATATCTCGCGAACGGATTGATCAATCCGCAAAATTTCTGTTGCGTCTGAAAGTAGAAACTCGCCCGATTACAACGGTGTGCGTACTATTCCCCTAGGCCGTTCTAGTTACTCGTTTCGAGCATCAGAACTGCGAAAATTTTGAGTTTCTCAAGCGTTTCTTATATCCAAACTGCCATATCTCGCGAACGGATTGATCAATCCGCAAAATTTCTGTTGCATCTGAAAGTAGAAACTCGCCCGATTACAACGGTATGCGTACTTTTCCCCTAGACCGTTCTAGTTATTCGTTTCGAGCATCAGAACTGCGAAAATTTTGAGTTTCTCAAGCGTTTCTTATTTCCAAACTGCCATATCTCGCGAACGGATTGATCAATTCGCAAAATTTCTGCGGCATCTGAAAGTAGAAACTCGCCCGATTACAACGGTATGCGCACTTTTCCCCTAGGCCGTTCCAGTTATTCATTTCGAGCATCAGAACTGCGAAAATTTTGAGTTTCTCAAGCGTTTCTTACTTCCAAACTGCCATATCTCGCGAACGGATCGACCAATCCGCAAAATTTCTGTTGCATGTGCAAGTAGAATCTCGCCCGATTACAACGGTATGCGTACTTTTCCCCTAGGCCGTTCTAGTTATTTCGTTTCGAGCATCAGAACTGCGCAAATTTTGAGTTTCTCAAGCGTTTCTTACCTCCAAACTGCCATATCTCGCGAACGGATTGATCAATCCGCAAAATTTCTGTTGCATCTGAAAGTAGAAACTCGCCCGATTACAACGGTATGCGTACTTTTCCCCTATGCCGTTCTAGTTACTCGTTTCGAGCATCAGAACTGCGAAAATTTTGAGTTTCTCAAGCGTTTCTTATTTCCAAACTGCCATATCTCGCGAACGGATCGACCAATCCGCAAAATTTCTGTTGCATGTGCAAGTAGAATCTCGCCCGATTACAACGGTATGCGTACTTTTCCCCTAGGCCGTTCTAGTTATTTCGTTTCGAGCATCAGAACTGCGCAAATTTTGAGTTTCTCAAGCGTTTCTTACCTCCCAACTGCCATATCTCGCGAACGGATTGACCAATCCGCAAAATTTCTGTTGCGTCTGAAAGTAGAAACTCGCCCGATTACAACGGTGTGCGTACTATTCCCCTAGGCCGTTCCAGTTATTCATTTCGAGCATCAGAACTGCGAAAATTTTGAGTTTCTCAAGCGTTTCTTACCTCCAAACTGCCATATCGCGCGAACGGATTGACCAATCCGCAAAATTTCTGTTGCGTCTGAAAGTAGAAACTCGCCCGATTACAACGGTGTGCGTACTATTCCCCTAGGCCGTTCTAGTTACTCGTTTCGAGCATCAGAACTGCGAAAATTTTGAGTTTCTCAAGCGTTTCTTATATCCAAACTGCCATATCTCGCGAACGGATTGATCAATCCGCAAAATTTCTGTTGCATCTGAAAGTAGAAACTCGCCCGATTACAACGGTATGCGTACTTTTCCCCTAGACCGTTCTAGTTATTCGTTTCGAGCATCAGAACTGCGAAAATTTTGAGTTTCTCAAGCGTTTCTTATTTCCAAACTGCCATATCTCGCGAACGGATTGATCAATTCGCAAAATTTCTGCGGCATCTGAAAGTAGAAACTCGCCCGATTACAACGGTATGCGCACTTTTCCCCTAGGCCGTTCCAGTTATTCATTTCGAGCATCAGAACTGCGAAAATTTTGAGTTTCTCAAGCGTTTCTTACTTCCAAACTGCCATATCTCGCGAACGGATCGACCAATCCGCAAAATTTCTGTTGCATGTGCAAGTAGAATCTCGCCCGATTACAACGGTATGCGTACTTTTCCCCTAGGCCGTTCTAGTTATTTCGTTTCGAGCATCAGAACTGCGCAAATTTTGAGTTTCTCAAGCGTTTCTTACCTCCAAACTGCCATATCTCGCGAACGGATTGATCAATCCGCAAAATTTCTGTTGCATCTGAAAGTAGAAACTCGCCCGATTACAACGGTATGCGTACTTTTCCCCTATGCCGTTCTAGTTACTCGTTTCGAGCATCAGAACTGCGAAAATTTTGAGTTTCTCAAGCGTTTCTTATTTCCAAACTGCCATATCTCGCGAACGGATCGACCAATCCGCAAAATTTCTGTTGCATGTGCAAGTAGAATCTCGCCCGATTACAACGGTATGCGTACTTTTCCCCTAGGCCGTTCTAGTTATTTCGTTTCGAGCATCAGAACTGCGCAAATTTTGAGTTTCTCAAGCGTTTCTTACCTCCCAACTGCCATATCTCGCGAACGGATTGACCAATCCGCAAAATTTCTGTTGCGTCTGAAAGTAGAAACTCGCCCGATTACAACGGTGTGCGTACTATTCCCCTAGGCCGTTCCAGTTATTCATTTCGAGCATCAGAACTGCGAAAATTTTGAGTTTCTCAAGCGTTTCTTACCTCCAAACTGCCATATCGCGCGAACGGATTGACCAATCCGCAAAATTTCTGTTGCATCTGAAAGTAGAAACTCGCCCGATTACAACGGTGGGTGTAGTTTTCCCCTAGGCCGTTCTAGTTATTCGTTTCGAGCATCAGAACTGCGAAAATTTTGAGTTTCTCAAGCGTTTCTTACCTCCAAACTGCCATATCTCGCGAACGGATTGACCAATCCGCAAAATTTCTGTTGCGTCTGAAAGTAGAAACTCGCCCGATTACAACGGTGTGCGTACTATTCCCCTAGGCCGTTCTAGTTACTCGTTTCGAGCATCAGAACTGCGAAAATTTTGAGTTTCTCAAGCGTTTCTTATTTCCAAACTGCCATATCTCGCGAACGGATTGATCAATTCGCAAAATTTCTGCGGCATCTGAAAGTAGAAACTCGCCCGATTACAACGGTATGCGCACTTTTCCCCTAGGCCGTTCCAGTTATTCATTTCGAGCATCAGAACTGCGAAAATTTTGAGTTTCTCAAGCGTTTCTTACTTCCAAACTGCCATATCTCGCGAACGGATCGACCAATCCGCAAAATTTCTGTTGCATGTGCAAGTAGAATCTTGCCCGATTACAACGGTATGCGTACTTTTCCCCTAGGCCGTTCTAGTTATTTCGTTTCGAGCATCAGAACTGCGCAAATTTTGAGTTTCTCAAGCGTTTCTTACCTCCCAACTGCCATATCTCGCGAACGGATTGACCAATCCGCAAAATTTCTGTTGCGTCTGAAAGTAGAAACTCGCCCGATTACAACGGTGTGCGTACTATTCCCCTAGGCCGTTCTAGTTACTCGTTTCGAGCATCAGAACTGCGCAAATTTTGAGTTTCTCAAGCGTTTCTTACATCCAAACTGCCATATCTCGCGAACGGATTGACCAATCCGCAAAATTTCTGTTGCGTCTGAAAGTAGAAACTCGCCCGATTACAACGGTGTGCGTACTATTCCCCTAGGCCGTTCTAGTTACTCGTTTCGAGCATCAGAACTGCGAAAATTTTGAGTTTCTCAAGCGTTTCTTATATCCAAACTGCCATATCTCGCGAACGGATTGATCAATCCGCAAAATTTCTGTTGCATCTGAAAGTAGAAACTCGCCCGATTACAACGGTATGCGTACTTTTCCCCTAGCCCGTTCTAGTTATTCGTTTCGAGCATCAGAACTGCGAAAATTTTGAGTTTCTCAAGCGTTTCTTATTTCCAAACTGCCATATCTCGCGAACGGATTGATCAATTCGCAAAATTTCTGCGGCATCTGAAAGTAGAAACTCGCCCGATTACAACGGTATGCGCACTTTTCCCCTAGGCCGTTCCAGTTATTCATTTCGAGCATCAGAACTGCGAAAATTTTGAGTTTCTCAAGCGTTTCTTACTTCCAAACTGCCATATCTCGCGAACGGATCGACCAATCCGCAAAATTTCTGTTGCATGTGCAAGTAGAATCTCGCCCGATTACAACGGTATGCGTACTTTTCCCCTAGGCCGTTCTAGTTATTTCGTTTCGAGCATCAGAACTGCGCAAATTTTGAGTTTCTCAAGCGTTTCTTACCTCCAAACTGCCATATCTCGCGAACGGATTGACCAATCCGCAAAATTTCTGTTGCATCTGAAAGTAGAAACTCGCCCGATTACAACGGTATGCGTACTTTTCCCCTATGCCGTTCTAGTTACTCGTTTCGAGCATCAGAACTGCGAAAATTTTGAGTTTCTCAAGCGTTTCTTATTTCCAAACTGCCATATCTCGCGAACGGATCGACCAATCCGCAAAATTTCTGTTGCATGTGCAAGTAGAATCTCGCCCGATTACAACGGTATGCGTACTTTTCCCCTAGGCCGTTCTAGTTATTTCGTTTCGAGCATCAGAACTGCGCAAATTTTGAGTTTCTCAAGCGTTTCTTACCTCCCAACTGCCATATCTCGCGAACGGATTGACCAATCCGCAAAATTTCTGTTGCGTCTGAAAGTAGAAACTCGCCCGATTACGACGGTGTGCGTACTATTCCCCTAGGCCGTTCTAGTTACTCGTTTCGAGCATCAGAACTGCGAAAATTTTGAGTTTCTCAAGCGTTTCTTATATCCAAACTGCCATATCTCGCGAACGGATTGATCAATCCGCAAAATTTCTGTTGCATCTGAAAGTAGAAACTCGCCCGATTACAACGGTATGCGCACTTTTCCCCAGGCCGTTCTAGTTATTCGTGTCGAGCATCAGAACTGCGAAAATTTTGAGTTTCTCAAGGGTTTCTTACATCCAAACTTCCATATCTCGCGAACGGATTGACCAATCCGCAAAATATCTGTTGCATCTGAAAGTAGAAACTCGCCCGATTACAACGGTATGCGTACTTTTCCCCTAGGCCGTTCTAGTTATTCGTTTCGAGCATCAGAACTGCGAAAATTTTGAGTTTCTCAAGCGTTTCTTATTTCCAAACTGCCATATCTCGCGAACGGATTGATCAATTCGCAAAATTTCTGCGGCATCTGAAAGTAGAAACTCGCCCGATTACAACGGTATGCGCACTTTTCCCCTAGGCCGTTCCAGTTATTCATTTCGAGCATCAGAACTGCGAAAATTTTGAGTTTCTCAAGCGTTTCTTACATCCAAACTGCCATATCTCGCGAACGGATCGACCAATCCGCAAAATTTCTGTTGCATGTGCAAGTAGAATCTCGCCCGATTACAACGGTATGCGTACTTTTCCCCTAGGCCGTTCTAGTTATTTCGTTTCGAGCATCAGAACTGCGCAAATTTTGAGTTTCTCAAGCGTTTCTTACCTCCCAACTGCCATATCTCGCGAACGGATTGACCAATCCGTAAAATTTCTGTTCTGTCTGAAAGTAGAAACTCGCCCGATTACAACGGTGTGCGTACTATTCCCCTAGGCCGTTCTAGTTACTCGTTTCGAGCATCAGAACTGCGCAAATTTTGAGTTTCTCAAGCGTTTCTTATATCCAAACTGCTATATCTCGCGAACGGATTGATCAATCCGCAAAATTTCTGTTGCGTCTGAAAGTAGAAACTCGCCCGATTACAACGGTGTGCGTACTATTCCCCTAGGCCGTTCTAGTTACTCGTTTCGAGCATCAGAACTGCGAAAATTTTGAGTTTCTCAAGCGTTTCTTATATCCAAACTGCCATATCTCGCGAACGGATTGATCAATCCGCAAAATTTCTGTTGCATCTGAAAGTAGAAACTGGCCCGATTACAACGGTATGCGTACTTTTCCCCTAGGCCGTTCTAGTTATTCGTTTCGAGCATTAGAACTGCGAAAATTTTGAGTTTCTCAAGCGTTTCTTATTTCCAAACTGCCATATCTCGCGAACGGATTGATCAATTCGCAAAATTTCTGCGGCATCTGAAAGTAGAAACTCGCCCGATTACAACGGTATGCGCACTTTTCCCCTAGGGTCGTTCCAGTTATTCATTTCGAGCATCAGAACTGCGAAAATTTTGCGTTTCTCAAGCGTTCCTTACCTCCAAACTGCCATATCTCGCGAACGGATTGACCAATCCGCAAAATTTCTGTGGCATCTGAAAGTAGAAACTCACCCGATTACAACGGTGTGCGTACTCTTCCCCTATGCCGTTCTAGTTACTCGTTTCGAGCATCAGAACTGCGAAAATTTTGAGTTTCTCAAGCGTTTCTTACATCCAAACGGCCATATCTCGCGAACGATTGAACAATCCGCAAAATTTCTGTTGCATCTGAAGTAGAAACTCACCCGATTACAACGGTATGCGCACTCTTCCCCTATGCCGTTCTAGTTACTCGTTTCGAGCATCAGAACTGCGAAAATTTTGAGTTTCTCAAGCGTTTCTTACCTCCAAACTGCCATATCTCGCGAACGGATTGACCCATCCGCAAAATTTCTGTTGCATCTGAAAGTAGAAACTCGCCCGATTACAACGGTATGCGCACTTCTCCCCTAGGCCGTTCTAGTTATTCGTGTCGAGCATCAGAACTGCGAAAATTTTGAGTTTCTCAAGCGTTTCTTACCTCCAAACTGCCATATCTCGCGAACGGATTGACCCATCCGCAAAATTTCTGTTGCGTCTGAAAGTAGAAACTCGCCCGATTACAACGGTGGGTGTAGTTTTCCCCTAGGCCGTTCTAGTTATTCGTTTCGAGCATCAGAACTGCGAAAATTTTGAGTTTCTCAAGCGTTTCTTACCTCCAAACTGCCATATCTCGCGAACGGATTCATCAATCCGCAAAATTTCTGTTGCATCTGAAAGTAGAAACTCGCCCGATTACAACGGTATGCGTACTTTTCCCTATGCCGTTCTAGTTACTCGTTTCGAGCATCAGAACTGCGAAAATTTTGAGTTTCTCAAGCGTTTCTTACATCCAAACTGCCATATCTCGCGAACGGATCGACCAATCCGCAAAATTTCTGTTGCATCTGCAAGTAGAAACCTGCCCGATTGCAACGGTATGCGTACTTTCCCTCTAGGCCGTTCTAGTTATTCGTTTCGAGCATCAGAACTGCGAAAATTTTGAGTTTCTCAAGCGTTTCTTACTTCCAAACTGCCATATCTCGCGAACGGATCGACCAATCCGCAAAATTTCTGTTGCATGTGCAAGTAGAAACTCGCCCGATTACAACGGTATGCGCACTTTTCCCCTAGGCGGTTCTAGTTATTCGTTTCGAGCATCAGAACTGCGAAAATTTTGAGTTTCTCAAGCGTTTCTTACCTCCAAACTGCCATATCTCGCGAACGGATTGACCTATCCGCAAAATTTCTGTTGCATCTGAAAGTAGAAACTCGCCCGATTACAACGGTATGCGCACTTTTCCCCTAGGCGGTTCTAGTTATTCGTTTCGAGCATCAGAACTGCGAAAATTTTGAGTTTCTCAAGCGTTTCTTACCTCCAAACTGCCATATCTCGCGAACGGATTGATCAATCCGCAAAATTTCCGTTGCATCTGAAAGTAGAAACTCGCCCGATTACAACGGTATGCGTACTTTTCCCCTATGCCGTTCTAGTTACTCGTTTCGAGCATCAGAACTGCGAAAATTTTGAGTTCCTCAAGCGTTTCTTACATCCAAACTGCCATATCTCGCGAACGGATTGATCAATCCGCAAAATTTCTGTTGCATCTGAAAGTAGAAACTGGCCCGATTACAACGGTATGCGTACTTTTCCCCTAGGCCGTTCTAGTTATTCGTTTCGAGCATCAGAACTGCGAAAATTTTGAGTTTCTCAAGCGTTTCTTATTTCCAAACTGCCATATCTCGCGAACGGATTGATCAATTCGCAAAATTTCTGCGGCATCTGAAAGTAGAAACTCGCCCGATTACAACGGTATGCGCACTTTTCCCCTAGGTCGTTCCAGTTATTCATTTCGAGCATCAGAACTGCGAAAATTTTGAGTTTCTCAAGCGTTTCTTACATCCAAACTGCCATATCTCGCGAACGGATCGACCAATCCGCAAAATTTCTGTTGCATCTGCAAGTAGAAACCTGCCCGATTGCAACGGTATGCGTACTTTCCCTCTAGGCCGTTCTAGTTATTCGTTTCGAGCATCAGAACTGCGAAAATTTTGAGTTTCTCAAGCGTTTCTTACTTCCAAACTGCCATATCTCGCGAACGGATCGACCAATCCGCAAAATTTCTGTTGCATGTGCAAGTAGAAACTCGCCCGATTACAACGGTATGCGCACTTTTCCCCTAGGCGGTTCTAGTTATTCGTTTCGAGCATCAGAACTGCGAAAATTTTGAGTTTCTCCAGCGTTTCTTACCTCCAAACTGCCATATCTCGCGAACGGATTGACCTATCCGCAAAATTTCTGTGGCATCTGAAAGTAGAAACTCGCCCGATTACAACGGTATGCGCACTTTTCCCCTAGGCGGTTCTAGTTATTCGTTTCGAGCATCAGAACTGCGAAAATTTTGAGTTTCTCAAGCGTTTCTTACATCCAAACTGCCATATCTCGCGAACGGATTGATCAATCCGCAAAATTTCTGTTGCAGCTGAAAGTAGAAACTCGCCCGATTACAACGGTATGCGTACTTTTCCCCTATGCCGTTCTAGTTACTCGTTTCGAGCATCAGAACTGCGAAAATTTTGAGTTTCTCAAGCGTTTCTTACTTCCAAACTGCCATATCTCGCGAATGGATCGACCAATCCGCAAAATTTCTGTTGCATGTGCAAGTAGAAACTCGCCCGATTACAACGGTATGCGCACTTTTCCCCTAGGCGGTTCTAGTTATTCGTTTCGAGCATCAGAACTGCGAAAATTTTGAGTTTCTCAAGCGTTTCTTACCTCCAAACTGCCATATCTCGCGAACGGATTGACCTATCCGCAAAATTTCTGTTGCATCTGAAAGTAGAAACTCGCCCGATTACAACGGTATGCGCACTTTTCCCCTAGACGGTTCTAGTTACTCGTTTCGAGCATCAGAACTGCGAAAATTTTGAGTTTCTCAAGCGTTTCTTATTTCCAAACTGCCATATCTCGCGAACGGATTGACCTATCCGCAAAATTTCTGTTGCGTCTGAAAGTAGAAACTCGCCCGATTACAACGGTATGCGTACTTTTCCCCTATGCCGTTCAGGTTATTCGTTTCGAGCATCAGAACTGCGAAAATTTTGAGTTCCTCAAGCGTTTCTTACATCCAAACTGCCATATCTCGCGAACGGATTGCCGATCCGCAAAATTTCTGTTGCATCTGAAAGTAGAAACTCGCCCGATTACAACGGTATGCGCAATTTTCCCCTAGGCCGTTCTAGTTATTCGTTTCGAGCATCAGAACTGCGCAAATTTTGAGTTTCTCAAGCGTTTCTTACCTCCAAACTGAAGTATCTCGCGAACGGATTGACCAATCCGCAAAATTTCTGTTGCGTCTGAAAGTGGAAACTCGCCCGATTACAACGGTGTGCGTACTATTCCCCTTGGCCGTTCTGGTTACTCGTTTCGAGCATCAGAACTGCGAAAATTTTGTGTTTCTCAAGCGTTTCTTATATCCAAACTGCCATATCTCGCGAACGAATTGATCAATCCGCAAAATTTCTGTTGCATCTGAAAGTAGAAACTCGCCCGATTACAACGGTATGCGCACTTTTCCCCTAGGCCGTTCTAGTTATTCGTTTCGAGCATCAGAACTGCGAAAATTTTGAGTTTCTCAAGCGTTTCTTACCTCCAAACTGCCATATCTCGCGAACGGATTGACCTATCCGCAAAATTTCTGTTGCGTCTGAAAGTAGAAACTCGCCCGATTACAACGGTGGGTGTAGTTTTCCCCTAGGCCGTTCTAGTTATTCGTTTCGAGCATCAGAACTGCGAAAATTTTGAGTTTCTCAAGCGTTTCTTACCTCCAAACTGCCATATCTCGCGAACGGATTCATCAATCCGCAAAATTTCTGTTGCATCTGAAAGTAGAAACTCGCCCGATTACAACGGTATGCGTACTTTTCCCCTATGCCGTTCTAGTTACTCGTTTCGAGCATCAGAACTGCGAAAATTTTGAGTTTCTCAAGCGTTTCTTACCTCCAAACTGAAATATCTCGCGAACGGATTGACCAATCCGCAAAATTTCTGTTGCGTCTGAAAGTGGAAACTCGCCCGATTACAACGGTGTGCGTACTATTCCCCTTGGCCGTTCTGGTTACTCGTTTCGAGCATCAGAACTGCGAAAATTTTGAGTTTCTCAAGCGTTTCTTACATCCAAACTGCCATATCTCGCGAACGGATCGACCAATCCGCAAAATTTCTGTTGCATCTGCAAGTAGAAACCTGCCCGATTGCAACGGTATGCGTACTTTCCCTCTAGGCCGTTCTAGTTATTCGTTTCGAGCATCAGAACTGCGAAAATTTTGAGTTTCTCAAGCGTTTCTTACTTCCAAACTGCCATATCTCGCGAACGGATCGACCAATCCGCAAAATTTCTGTTGCATGTGCAAGTAGAAACTCGCCCGATTACAACGGTATGCGCACTTTTCCCCTAGGCGGTTCTGGTTATTCGTTTCGAGCATCAGAACTGCAAAAATTTTGAGTTTCTCAAGCGTTTCTTACCTCCAAACTGCCATATCTCGCGAACGGATTGACCTATCCGCAAAATTTCTGTGGCATCTGAAAGTAGAAACTCGCCCGATTACAACGGTATGCGCACTTTTCCCCTAGGCGGTTCTAGTTATTCGTTTCGAGCATCAGAACTGCGAAAATTTTGAGTTTCTCAAGCGTTTCTTACCTCCAAACTGCCATATCTCGCGAACGGATTGATCAATCCGCAAAATTTCTGTTGCATCTGAAAGTAGAAACTCGCCCGATTACAACGGTATGCGTACTTTTCCCCTATGCCGTTCTAGTTACTCGTTTCGAGCATCAGAACTGCGAAAATTTTGAGTTTCTCAAGCGTTTCTTACTTCCAAACTGCCATATCTCGCGAACGGATCGACCAATCCGCAAAATTTCTGTTGCATGTGCAAGTAGAAACTCGCCCGATTACAACGGTATGCGCACTTTTCCCCTAGACGGTTCTAGTTATTCGTTTCGAGCATCAGAACTGCGAAAATTTTGAGTTTCTCAAGCGTTTCTTACCTCCAAACTGCCATATCTCGCGAACGGATTGACCTATCCGCAAAATTTCTGTTGCATCTGAAAGTAGAAACTCGCCCGATTACAACGGTATGCGTACTTTTCCCCTATGCCGTTCTAGTTACTCGTTTCGAGCATCAGAACTGCGAAAATTTTGAGTTTCTCAAGCGTTTCTTATTTCCAAACTGCCATATCTCGCGAACGGATTGACCTATCCGCAAAATTTCTGTTGCGTCTGAAAGTAGAAACTCGCCCGATTACAACGGTATGTGTAGTTTTCCCCTAGGCCGTTCCAGTTATTCCTTTCGAGCATCAGAACTGCGAAAATTTTGAGTTCCTCAAGCGTTTCTTACATCCAAACTGCCATATCTCGCGAACGGATTGATCAATCCGCAAAATTTCTGTTGCATCTGAAAGTAGAAACTCGCCCGATTACAACGGTATGCGTACTTTTCCCCTATGCCGTTCTAGTTACTCGTTTCGAGCATCAGAACTGCGAAAATTTTGAGTTTCTCAAGCGTTTCTTACATCCAAACGGCCATATCTCGCGAACGGATTGAACAATCCGCAAAATTTCTGTTGCATCTGAAAGTAGAAACTCACCCGATTACAACGGTATGCGTACTCTTCCCCTATGCCGTTCTAGTTACTCGTTTCGAGCATCAGAACTGCGAAAATTTTGAGTTTCTCAAGCGTTTCTTACCTCCAAACTGCCATATCTCGCGAACGGATTGATCAATCCGCAAAATTTCTGTTGCATCTGAAAGTAGAAACTCGCCCGATTACAACGGTATGCGTACTTTTCCCCTATGCCGTTCTAGTTACTCGTTTCGAGCATCAGAACTGCGAAAATTTTGAGTTTCTCAAGCGTTTCTTATTTCCAAACTGCCATATCTCGCGAACGGATTGACCTATCCGCAAAATTTCTGTTGCGTCTGAAAGTAGAAACTCGCCCGATTACAACGGTATGTGTAGTTTTCCCCTAGGCCGTTCTAGTTACTCGTTTCGAGCATCAGAACTGCGAAAATTTTGAGTTTCTCAAGCTTTTCTTATTTCCAAACTGCCATATCTCGCGAACGGATTGATCAATCCGCAAAATTTCTGTGGCATCTGAAAGTAGAAACTCGCCCGATTACAACGGTATGCGCACTTTTCCCCTAGGCGGTTCTAGTTATTCGTTTCGAGCATCAGAACTGCGAAAATTTTGAGTTTCTCAAGCGTTTCTTACCTCCAAAGTGCCATATCTCGCGAACGGATTGATCAATCCGCAAAATTTCTGTTGCATCTGAAAGTAAAAACTCGCCCGATTACAACGGTATGCGTACTTTTCCCCTATGCCGTTCTAGTTACTCGTTTCGAGCATCAGAACTGCGAAAATTTTGAGTTTCTCAAGCGTTTCTTATTTCCAAACTGCCATATCTCGCGAACGGATTGACCTATCCGCAAAATTTCTGTTGCGTCTGAAAGTAGAAACTCGCCCGATTACAACGGTATGTGTAGTTTTCCCCTAGGCCGTTCCAGTTATTCCTTTCGAGCATCAGAACTGCGAAAATTTTGAGTTTCTCAAGCGTTTCTTACCTCCAAACTGCCATATCTCGCGAACGGATTGATTAATCCGCAAAATTTCTGTTGCATCTGAAAGTAGAAACTCGCCCGATTACAACGGTATGCGGACTTTTCCCCTATGCCGTTCTAGTTACTCGTTTCGAGCATCAGAACTGCGAAAATTTTGAGTTTCTCAAGCGTTTCTTATTTCCAAACTGCCATATCTCGCGAACGGATTGACCTATCCGCAAAATTTCTGTTGCGTCTGAAAGTAGAAACTCGCCCGATTACAACGGTATGCGTACTTTTCCCCTATGCCGTTCTAGTTACTCGTTTAGAGCATCAGAACTGCGAAAATTTTGAGTTTCTCAAGCGTTTCTTACTTCCAAACTGCCATATCTCGCGAACGGATCGACCAATCCGCAAAATTTCTGTTGCATGTGCAAGTAGAAACTCGCCCGATTACAACGGTATGCGCACTTTTCCCCTAGGCGGTTCTAGTTATTCGTTTCGAGCATCAGAACTGCGAAAATTTTGAGTTTCTCAAGCGTTTCTTACCTCCAAACTGCCATATCTCGCGAACGGATTGACCTATCCGCAAAATTTCTGTTGCATCTGAAAGTAGAAACTCGCACGATTACAACGGTATGCGCACTTTTCCCCTAGGCGGTTCTAGTTATTCGTTTCGAGCATCAGAACTGCGAAAATTTTGAGTTTCTCAAGCGTTTCTTACCTCCAAACTGCCATATCTCGCGAACGGATTGACCTATCCGCAAAATTTCTGTTGCATCTGAAAGTAGAAACTCGCCCGATTACAACGGTATGCGTACTTTTCCCCTATGCCGTTCTAGTTACTCGTTTCGAGCATCAGAACTGCGAAAATTTTGAGTTTCTCAAGCGTTTCTTACATCCAAACGGCCATATCTCGCGAACGGATTGAACAATCCGCAAAATTTCTGTTGCATCTGAAAGTAGAAACTCACCCGATTACAACGGTATGCGTACTCTTCCCCTATGCCGTTCTAGTTACTCGTTTCGAGCATCAGAACTGCGAAAATTTTGAGTTTCTCAAGCGTTTCTTACCTCCAAACTGCCATATCTCGCGAACGGATTGATCAATCCGCAAAATTTCTGTTGCATCTGAAAGTAGAAACTCGCCCGATTACAACGGTATGCGTACTTTTCCCCTATGCCGTTCTAGTTACTCGTTTCGAGCATCAGAACTGCGAAAATTTTGAGTTTCTCAAGCTTTTCTTATTTCCAAACTGCCATATCTCGCGAACGGATTGATCAATCCGCAAAATTTCTGTGGCATCTGAAAGTAGAAACTCGCCCGATTACAACGGTATGCGCACTTTTCCCCTAGGCGGTTCTAGTTATTCGTTTCGAGCATCAGAACTGCGAAAATTTTGAGTTTCTCAAGCGTTTCTTACCTCCAAAGTGCCATATCTCGCGAACGGATTGATCAATCCGCAAAATTTCTGTTGCATCTGAAAGTAAAAACTAGCCCGATTACAACGGTATGCGTACTTTTCCCCTATGCCGTTCTAGTTACTCGTTTCGAGCATCAGAACTGCGAAAATTTTGAGTTTCTCAAGCGTTTCTTATTTCCAAACTGCCATATCTCGCGAACGGATTGACCTATCCGCAAAATTTCTGTTGCGTCTGAAAGTAGAAACTCGCCCGATTACAACGGTATGTGTAGTTTTCCCCTAGGCCGTTCCAGTTATTCCTTTCGAGCATCAGAACTGCGAAAATTTTGAGTTTCTCAAGCGTTTCTTGCCTCCAAACTGCCATATCTCGCGAACGGATTGATTAATCCGCAAAATTTCTGTTGCATCTGAAAGTAGAAACTCGCCCGATTACAACGGTATGCGGACTTTTCCCCTATGCCGTTCTAGTTACTCGTTTCGAGCATCAGAACTGCGAAAATTTTGAGTTTCTCAAGCGTTTCTTATTTCCAAACTGCCATATCTAGCGAACGGATTGACCTATCCGCAAAATTTCTGTTGCGTCTGAAAGTAGAAACTCGCCCGATTACAACGGTATGCGTACTTTTCCCCTATGCCGTTCAGGTTATTCGTTTCGAGCATCAGAACTGCGAAAATTTTGAGTTCCTCAAGCGTTTCTTACTTCCAAACTGCCATATCTCGCGAACGGATTGCCGATCCGCAAAATTTCTGTTGCATCTGAAAGTAGAAACTCGCCCGATTACAACGGTATGCGCAATTTTCCCCTAGGCCGTTCTAGTTATTCGTTTCGAGCATCAGAACTGCTCAAATTTTGAGTTTCTCAAGCGTTTCTTACCTCCAAACTGAAATATCTCGCGAACGGATTGACCAATCCGCAAAATTTCTGTTCCGTCTGAAAGTGGAAACTCGCCCGATTACAACGGTGTGCGTACTATTCCCCTTGGCCGTTCTAGTTACTCGTTTCGAGCATCAGAACTGCGAAAATTTTGTGTTTCTCAAGCGTTTCTTATATCCAAACTGCCATATCTCGCGAACGAATTGATCAATCCGCAAAATTTCTGCTGCATCTGAAAGTAGAAACTCGCCCGATTACAACGGTATGCGCACTTTTCCCCTAGGCCGTTCTAGTTATTCGTTTCGAGCATCAGAACTGCGAAAATTTTGAGTTTCTCAAGCGTTTCTTACCTCCAAACTGCCATATCTCGCGAACGGATTGACCTATCCGCAAAATTTCTGTTGCGTCTGAAAGTAGAAACTCGCCCGATTACAACGGTGGGTGTAGTTTTCCCCTAGGCCGTTCTAGTTATTCGTTTCGAGCATCAGAACTGCGAAAATTTTGAGTTTCTCAAGCGTTTCTTACTTCCAAACTGCCATATCTCGCGAACGGATCGACCAATCCGCAAAATTTCTGTTGCATGTGCAAGTAGAAACTCGCCCGATTACAACGGTATGCGCACTTTTCCCCTAGGCGGTTCTAGTTATTCGTTTCGAGCATCAGAACTGCGAAAATTTTGAGTTTCTCAAGCGTTTCTTACATCCAAACGGCCATATCTCGCGAACGGATTGAACAATCCGCAAAATTTCTGTTGCATCTGAAAGTAGAAACTCACCCGATTACAACGGTATGCGTACTCTTCCCCTATGCCGTTCTAGTTACTCGTTTCGAGCATCAGAACTGCGAAAATTTTGAGTTTCTCAAGCGTTTCTTACCTCCAAACTGCCATATCTCGCGAACGGATTGATCAATCCGCAAAATTTCTGTTGCATCTGAAAGTAGAAACTCGCCCGATTACAACGGTATGCGTACTTTTCCCCTATGCCGTTCTAGTTACTCGTTTCGAGCATCAGAACTGCGAAAATTTTGAGTTTCTCAAGCTTTTCTTATTTCTAAACTGCCATATCTCGCGAACGGATTGATCAATCCGCAAAATTTCTGTGGCATCTGAAAGTAGAAACTCGCCCGATTACAACGGTATGCGCACTTTTCCCCTAGGCGGTTCTAGTTATTCGTTTCGAGCATCAGAACTGCGAAAATTTTGAGTTTCTCAAGCGTTTCTTACCTCCAAAGTGCCATATCTCGCGAACGGATTGATCAATCCGCAAAATTTCTGTTGCATCTGAAAGTAAAAACTAGCCCGATTACAACGGTATGCGTACTTTTCCCCTATGCCGTTCTAGTTACTCGTTTCGAGCATCAGAACTGCGAAAATTTTGAGTTTCTCAAGCGTTTCTTATTTCCAAACTGCCATATCTCGCGAACGGATTGACCTATCCGCAAAATTTCTGTTGCGTCTGAAAGTAGAAACTCGCCCGATTACAACGGTATGTGTAGTTTTCCCCTAGGCCGTTCCAGTTATTCCTTTCGAGCATCAGAACTGCGAAAATTTTGAGTTTCTCAAGCGTTTCTTGCCTCCAAACTGCCATATCTCGCGAACGGATTGATTAATCCGCAAAATTTCTGTTGCATCTGAAAGTAGAAACTCGCCCGATTACAACGGTATGCGGACTTTTCCCCTATGCCGTTCTAGTTACTCGTTTCGAGCATCAGAACTGCGAAAATTTTGAGTTTCTCAAGCGTTTCTTATTTCCAAACTGCCATATCTAGCGAACGGATTGACCTATCCGCAAAATTTCTGTTGCGTCTGAAAGTAGAAACTCGCCCGATTACAACGGTATGCGTACTTTTCCCCTATGCCGTTCAGGTTATTCGTTTCGAGCATCAGAACTGCGAAAATTTTGAGTTCCTCAAGCGTTTCTTACTTCCAAACTGCCATATCTCGCGAACGGATTGCCGATCCGCAAAATTTCTGTTGCATCTGAAAGTAGAAACTCGCCCGATTACAACGGTATGCGCAATTTTCCCCTAGGCCGTTCTAGTTATTCGTTTCGAGCATCAGAACTGCTCAAATTTTGAGTTTCTCAAGCGTTTCTTACCTCCAAACTGAAATATCTCGCGAACGGATTGACCAATCCGCAAAATTTCTGTTCCGTCTGAAAGTGGAAACTCGCCCGATTACAACGGTGTGCGTACTATTCCCCTTGGCCGTTCTAGTTACTCGTTTCGAGCATCAGAACTGCGAAAATTTTGTGTTTCTCAAGCGTTTCTTATATCCAAACTGCCATATCTCGCGAACGAATTGATCAATCCGCAAAATTTCTGCTGCATCTGAAAGTAGAAACTCGCCCGATTACAACGGTATGCGCACTTTTCCCCTAGGCCGTTCTAGTTATTCGTTTCGAGCATCAGAACTGCGAAAATTTTGAGTTTCTCAAGCGTTTCTTACCTCCAAACTGCCATATCTCGCGAACGGATTGACCTATCCGCAAAATTTCTGTTGCGTCTGAAAGTAGAAACTCGCCCGATTACAACGGTGGGTGTAGTTTTCCCCTAGGCCGTTCTAGTTATTCGTTTCGAGCATCAGAACTGCGAAAATTTTGAGTTTCTCAAGCGTTTCTTACCTCCAAACTGCCATATCTCGCGAACGGATTGATCAATTCGCAAAATTTCTGTTGCATCTGATAGTAGAAACTCGCCCGATTACAACGGTATGCGTACTTTTCCCCTATGCCGTTCTAGTTACTCGTTTCGAGCATCAGAACTGCGAAAATTTTGAGTTTCTCAAGCGTTTCTTATTTCCAAACTGCCATATCTCGCGAACGGATTGATCAATCCGCAAAATTTCTGTGGCATCTGAAAGTAGAAACTCGCCCGATTACAACGGTATGCGCACTTTTCCCCTAGGCCGTTCTAGTTATTCGTGTCGAGCATCAGAACTGCGAAAATTTTGCGTTTCTCAAGCGTTCCTTACCTCCAAACTGCCATATCACGCGAACGGATTGAGCAATCCGCAAAATTTCTGTGGCATCTGAAAGTAGAAACTCACCCGATTACAACGGTATGCGTACTCTTCCCCTATGCCGTTCTAGTTACTCGTTTCGAGCATCAGAACTGCGAAAATTTTGAGTTTCTCAAGCGTTTCTTACATCCAAACGGCCATATCTCGCGAACGGATTGAACAATCCGCAAAATTTCTGTTGCATCTGAAAGTAGAAACCCACCCGATTACAACGGTATGCGTACTCTTCCCCTATGCCGTTCTAGTTACTCGTTTCGAGCATCAGAACTGCGAAAATTTTGAGTTTCTCAAGCGTTTCTTACCTCCAAACTGCCATATCTCGCGAACGGATTGACCCATCCGCAAAATTTCTGTTGCGTCTGAAAGTAGAAACTCGCCCGATTACAACGGTATGCGCACTTCTCCCCTAGGCCGTTCTAGTTATTCGTGTCGAGCATCAGAACTGCGAAAATTTTGAGTTTCTCAAGCGTTTCTTACCTCCAAACTGCCATATCTCGCGAACGGATTGACCCATCCGCAAAATTTCTGTTGCGTCTGAAAGTAGAAACTCGCCCGATTACAACGGTGGGTGTAGTTTTCCCCTAGGCCGTTCTAGTTATTCGTTTCGAGCATCAGAACTGCGAAAATTTTGAGTTTCTCAAGCGTTTCTTACCTCCAAACTGCCATATCTCGCGAACGGATTGATCAATCCGCAAAATTTCTGTTGCATCTGAAAGTAGAAACTCGCCCGATTACAACGGTATGCGTACTTTTCCCCTATGCCGTTCTAGTTACTCGTTTCGAGCATCAGAACTGCGAAAATTTTGAGTTTCTCAAGCGTTTCTTACTTCCAAACTGCCATATCTCGCGAACGGATCGACCAATCCGCAAAATTTCTGTTGCATGTGCAAGTAGAAACTCGCCCGATTACAACGGTATGCGCACTTTTCCCCTAGGCGGTTCTAGTTATTCGTTTCGAGCATCAGAACTGCGAAAATTTTGAGTTTCTCAAGCGTTTCTTACCTCCAAACTGCCATATCTCGCGAACGGATTGACCTATCCGCAAAATGTCTGTTGCATCTGAAAGTAGAAACTCGCCCGATTACAACGGTCTGCGCACTTTTCCCCTAGGCGGTTCTAGTTATTCGTTTCGAGCATCAGAACTGCGAAAATTTTGAGTTTCTCAAGCGTTTCTTACCTCCAAACTGCCATATCTCGCGAACGGATTGATCAATCCGCAAAATTTCTGTTGCATCTGAAAGTAGAAACTCGCCCGATTACAACGGTATGCGTACTTTTCCCCTATGCCGTTCTAGTTACTCGTTTCGAGCATCAGAACTGCGAAAATTTTGAGTTTCTCAAGCGTTTCTTATTTCCAAACTGCCATATCTCGCGAACGGATTGACCTATCCGCAAAATTTCTGTTGCGTCTGAAAGTAGAAACTCGCCCGATTACAACGGTATGTGTAGTTTTCCCCTAGGCCGTTCCAGTTATTCCTTTCGAGCATCAGAACTGCGAAAATTTTGAGTTTCTCAAGCGTTTCTTATTTCCAAACTGCCATATCTCGCGAACGGATTGACCTATCCGCAAAATTTCTGTTGCGTCTGAAAGTAGAAACTCGCCCGATAACAACGGTATGCGTACTTTTCCCCTATGCCGTTCAGGTTATTCGTTTCGAGCATCAGAACTGCGAAAATTTTGAGTTCCTCAAGCGTTTCTTACATCCAAACTGCCATATCTCGCGAACGGATTGATCAATCCGCAAAATTTCTGTTGCATCTGAAAGTAGAAACTCGCCCGATTACAACGGTATGCGTACTTTTCCCCTATGCCGTTCTAGTTACTCGTTTCGAGCATCAGAACTGCGAAAATTTTGAGTTTCTCAAGCGTTTCTTATTTCCAAACTGCCATATCTCGCGAACGGATTGATCAATCCGCAAAATTTCTGTGGCATCTGAAAGTAGAAACTCGCCCGATTACAACGGTATGCGCACTTTTCCCCTAGGCGGTTCTAGTTATTCGTTTCGAGCATCAGAACTGCGAAAATTTTGTGTTTCTCAAGCGTTTCTTACCTCCAAACTGCCATATCTCGCGAACGGATTAATCAATCCGCAAAATTTCTGTTGCATCTGAAAGTAGAAACTCGCCCGATTACAACGGTATGCGTACTTTTCCCCTATGCCGTTCTAGTTACTCGTTTCGTGCATCAGAACTGCGAAAATTTTGAGTTTCTCAAGCGTTTCTTATTTCCAAACTGCCATATCTCGCGAACGGATTGACCTATCCGCAAAATTTCTGTTGCGTCTTCAAGTAGAAACTCGCCCGATTACAACGGTATGTGTAGTTTTCCCCTAGGCCGTTCCAGTTATTCGTTTCGAGCATCCGAACTGCGAAAATTTTGAGTTTCTCAAGCGTTTCTTACCTCCAAACTGCCATATCTCGCGAACGGATTCATCAATCCGCAAAATTTCTGTTGCATCTGAAAGTAGAAACTCGCCCGATTACAACGGTATGCGCACTTTTCCCCTAGGCGGTTCTAGTTATTCGTTTCGAGCATCAGAACTGCGAAAATTTTGAGTTTCTCAAGCGTTTCTTACATCCAAACTGCCATATCTCGCGAACGGATTGACCTATCCGCAAAATTTCTGTTGCGTCTGAAAGTAGAAACTCGCCCGATTACAACGGTATGCGCACTTCTCCCCTAGGCCGTTCTAGTTATTCGTGTCGAGCATCAGAACTGCGAAAATTTTGAGTTTCTCAAGCGTTTCTTATTTCCAAACTGCCATATCTCGCGAACGGATTGATCAATCCGCAAAATTTCTGTGGCATCTGAAAGTAGAAACTCGCCCCATTACAACGGTATGCGCACTTTTCCCCTAGGCCGTTCTAGTTATTCGTGTCGAGCATCAGAACTGCGAAAATTTTGCGTTTCTCAAGCGTTCCTTACCTCCAAACTGCCATATCACGCGAACGGATTGAGCAATCCGCAAAATTTCTGTGGCATCTGAAAGTAGAAACTCACCCGATTACAACGGTATGCGTACTCTTCCCCTATGCCGTTCTAGTTACTCGTTTCGAGCATCAGAACTGCGAAAATTTTGAGTTTCTCAAGCGTTTCTTACATCCAAACGGCCATATCTCGCGAACGGATTGAACAATCCGCAAAATTTCTGTTGCATCTGAAAGTAGAAACCCACCCGATTACAACGGTATGCGTACTCTTCCCCTATGCCGTTCTAGTTACTCGTTTCGAGCATCAGAACTGCGAAAATTTTGAGTTTCTCAAGCGTTTCTTACCTCCAAACTGCCATATCTCGCGAACGGATTGACCCATCCGCAAAATTTCTGTTGCGTCTGAAAGTAGAAACTCGCCCGATTACAACGGTATGCGCACTTCTCCCCTAGGCCGTTCTAGTTATTCGTGTCGAGCATCAGAACTGCGAAAATTTTGAGTTTCTCAAGCGTTTCTTACCTCCAAACTGCCATATCTCGCGAACGGATTGACCCATCCGCAAAATTTCTGTTGCGTCTGAAAGTAGAAACTCGCCCGATTACAACGGTGGGTGTAGTTTTCCCCTAGGCCGTTCTAGTTATTCGTTTCGAGCATCAGAACTGCGAAAATTTTGAGTTTCTCAAGCGTTTCTTACCTCCAAACTGCCATATCTCGCGAACGGATTGATCAATCCGCAAAATTTCTGTTGCATCTGAAAGTAGAAACTCGCCCGATTACAACGGTATGCGTACTTTTCCCCTATGCCGTTCTAGTTACTCGTTTCGAGCATCAGAACTGCGAAAATTTTGAGTTTCTCAAGCGTTTCTTACTTCCAAACTGCCATATCTCGCGAACGGATCGACCAATCCGCAAAATTTCTGTTGCATGTGCAAGTAGAAACTCGCCCGATTACAACGGTATGCGCACTTTTCCCCTAGGCGGTTCTAGTTATTCGTTTCGAGCATCAGAACTGCGAAAATTTTGAGTTTCTCAAGCGTTTCTTACCTCCAAACTGCCATATCTCGCGAACGGATTGACCTATCCGCAAAATGTCTGTTGCATCTGAAAGTAGAAACTCGCCCGATTACAACGGTCTGCGCACTTTTCCCCTAGGCGGTTCTAGTTATTCGTTTCGAGCATCAGAACTGCGAAAATTTTGAGTTTCTCAAGCGTTTCTTACCTCCAAACTGCCATATCTCGCGAACGGGTTGATCAATCCGCAAAATTTCTGTTGCATCTGAAAGTAGAAACTCGCCCGATTACAACGGTATGCGTACTTTTCCCCTATGCCGTTCTAGTTACTCGTTTCGAGCATCAGAACTGCGAAAATTTTGAGTTTCTCAAGCGTTTCTTATTTCCAAACTGCCATATCTCGCGAACGGATTGACCTATCCGCAAAATTTCTGTTGCGTCTGAAAGTAGAAACTCGCCCGATTACAACGGTATGTGTAGTTTTCCCCTAGGCCGTTCCAGTTATTCCTTTCGAGCATCAGAACTGCGAAAATTTTGAGTTTCTCAAGCGTTTCTTATTTCCAAACTGCCATATCTCGCGAACGGATTGACCTATCCGCAAAATTTCTGTTGCGTCTGAAAGTAGAAACTCGCCCGATAACAACGGTATGCGTACTTTTCCCCTATGCCGTTCAGGTTATTCGTTTCGAGCATCAGAACTGCGAAAATTTTGAGTTCCTCAAGCGTTTCTTACATCCAAACTGCCATATCTCGCGAACGGATTGATCAATCCGCAAAATTTCTGTTGCATCTGAAAGTAGAAACTCGCCCGATTACAACGGTATGCGTACTTTTCCCCTATGCCGTTCTAGTTACTCGTTTCGAGCATCAGAACTGCGAAAATTTTGAGTTTCTCAAGCGTTTCTTATTTCCAAACTGCCATATCTCGCGAACGGATTGATCAATCCGCAAAATTTCTGTGGCATCTGAAAGTAGAAACTCGCCCGATTACAACGGTATGCGCACTTTTCCCCTAGGCGGTTCTAGTTATTCGTTTCGAGCATCAGAACTGCGAAAATTTTGTGTTTCTCAAGCGTTTCTTACCTCCAAACTGCCATATCTCGCGAACGGATTAATCAATCCGCAAAATTTCTGTTGCATCTGAAAGTAGAAACTCGCCCGATTACAACGGTATGCGTACTTTTCCCCTATGCCGTTCTAGTTACTCGTTTCGTGCATCAGAACTGCGAAAATTTTGAGTTTCTCAAGCGTTTCTTATTTCCAAACTGCCATATCTCGCGAACGGATTGACCTATCCGCAAAATTTCTGTTGCGTCTTCAAGTAGAAACTCGCCCGATTACAACGGTATGTGTAGTTTTCCCCTAGGCCGTTCCAGTTATTCGTTTCGAGCATCCGAACTGCGAAAATTTTGAGTTTCTCAAGCGTTTCTTACCTCCAAACTGCCATATCTCGCGAACGGATTCATCAATCCGCAAAATTTCTGTTGCATCTGAAAGTAGAAACTCGCCCGATTACAACGGTATGCGCACTTTTCCCCTAGGCGGTTCTAGTTATTCGTTTCGAGCATCAGAACTGCGAAAATTTTGAGTTTCTCAAGCGTTTCTTACATCCAAACTGCCATATCTCGCGAACGGATTGACCTATCCGCAAAATTTCTGTTGCGTCTGAAAGTAGAAACTCGCCCGATTACAATGGTGGGTGTAGTTTTCCCCTAGGCCGTTCTAGTTATTCGTTTCGAGCATCAGAACTGCGCAAATTTTGAGTTTCTCAAGCGTTTCTTACCTCCAAACTGAAATATCTCGCGAACGGATTGACCAATCCGCATAATTTCTGTTGCGTCTGAAAGTGGAAACTCGCCCGATTACAACGGTGTGCGTACTATTCCCCTAGGCCGTTCTAGTTACTCGTTTCGAGCATCAGAACTGCGAAAATTTTGAGTTTCTCAAGCGTTTCTTATATCCAAACTGCCATATCTCGCGAACGGATTGATCAATCCGCAAAATTTCTGTTGCATCTGAAAGTAGAAACTCGCCCGATTACAACGGTATGCGCACTTTTCCCCTAGGCCGTTCTAGTTATTCGTTTCGAGCATCAGAACTGCGAAAATTTTGAGTTTCTCAAGCGTTTCTTACCTCCAAACTGCCATATCTCGCGAACGGATTGACCTATCCGCAAAATTTCTGTTGCGTCTGAAAGTAGAAACTCGCCCGATTACAACGGTATGCGTACTTTTCCCCTATGCCGTTCTAGTTACTCGTTTCGAGCATCAGAACTGCGAAAATTTTGAGTTTCTCAAGCGTTTCTTATTTCCAAACTGCCATATCTCGCGAACGGATTGACCTATCCGCAAAATTTCTGTTGCGTCTGAAAGTAGAAACTCGCCCGATTACAACGGTATGTGTAGTTTTCCCCTAGGCCGTTCCAGTTATTCGTTTCGAGCATCAGAACTGCGAAAATTTTGAGTTTCTCAAGCGTTTCTTACATCCAAACGGCCATATCTCGCGAACGGATAGAACAATCCGCAAAATTTCTGTTGCATCTGAATGTAGAAACTCACCCGATTACAACGGTATGCGTACTCTTCCCCTATGCCGTTCTAGTTACTCGTTTCGAGCATCAGAACTGCGAAAATTTTGAGTTCCTCAAGCGTTTCTTACATCCAAACTGCCATATCTCGCGAACGGATTGCCGATCCGCAAAATTTCTGTTGCATCTGAAGGTAGAAACTCGCCCGATTACAACGGTATGCGCAATTTTCCCCTAGGCCGTTCTAGTTATTCGTTTCGAGCATCAGAACTGCGCAAATTTTGAGTTTCTCAAGCGTTTCTTACCTCCAAACTGAAATATCTCGCGAACGGATTGACCAATCCGCAAAATTTCTGTTGCGTCTGAAAGTGGAAACTCGCCCGATTACAACGGTGTGCGTACTATTCCCCTAGGCCGTTCTAGTTACTCGTTTCGAGCATCAGAACTGCGAAAATTTTGAGTTTCTCAAGCGTTTCTTATTTCCAAACTGCCATATCTCGCGAACGGATTGACCTATCCGCAAAATTTCTGTTGCGTGTGAAAGTAGAAACTCGCCCGATTACAACGGTATGTGTAGTTTTCCCCTAGGCCGTTCCAGTTATTCGTTTCGAGCATCAGAACTGCGAAAATTTTGAGTTTCTCAAGCGTTTCTTACATCCAAACGGCCATATCTCGCGAACGGATAGAACAATCCGCAAAATTTCTGTTGCATCTGAAAGTAGAAACTCACCCGATTACAACGGTATGCGTACTCTTCCCCTATGCCGTTCTAGTTACTCGTTTCGAGCATCAGAACTGCGAAAATTTTGAGTTCCTCAAGCGTTTCTTACATCCAAACTGCCATATCTCGCGAACGGATTGCCGATCCGCAAAATTTCTGTTGCATCTGAAAGTAGAAACTCGCCCGATTACAACGGTATGCGCAATTTTCCCCTAGGCCGTTCTAGTTATTCGTTTCGAGCATCAGAACTGCGCAAATTTTGAGTTTCTCAAGCGTTTCTTACCTCCAAACTGAAATATCTCGCGAACGGATTGACCAATCCGCAAAATTTCTGTTGCGTCTGAAAGTGGAAACTCGCCCGATTACAACGGTGTGCGTACTATTCCCCTAGGCCGTTCTAGTTACTCGTTTCGAGCATCAGAACTGCGAAAATTTTGAGTTTCTCAAGCGTTTTTTATATCCAAACTGCCATATCTCGCGAACGGATTGATCAATCCGCAAAATTTCTGTTGCATCTGAAAGTAGAAACTCGCCCGATTACAACGGTATGCGTACTTTTCCCCTATGCCGTTCTAGTTACTCGTTTCGAGCATCAGAACTGCGAAAATTTTGAGTTTCTCAAGCGTTTCTTATTTCCAAACTGCCATATCTCGCGAACGGATTGATCAATCCGCAAAATTTCTGTGGCATCTGAAAGTAGAAACTCGCCCGATTACAACGGTATGCGCACTTTTCCCCTAGGCGGTTCTAGTTATTCGTTTCGAGCATCAGAACTGCGAAAATTTTGAGTTTCTCAAGCGTTTCTTACCTCCAAACTGCCATATCTCGCGAACGGATTGATCAATCCGCAAAATTTCTGTTGCATCTGAAAGTAGAAACTCGCCCGATTACAACGGTATGCGTACTTTTCCCCTATGCCGTTCTAGTTACTCGTTTCGAGCATCAGAACTGCGAAAATTTTGAGTTTCTCAAGCGTTTCTTATTTCCAAACTGCCATATCTCGCGAACGGATTGACCTATCCGCAAAATTTCTGTTGCGTCTGAAAGTAGAAACTCGCCCGATTACAACGGTATGTGTAGTTTTCCCCTAGGCCGTTCCAGTTATTCCTTTCGAGCATCAGAACTGCGAAAATTTTGAGTTTCTCAAGCGTTTCTTACCTCCAAACTGCCATATCTCGCGAACGGATTGATTAATCCGCAAAATTTCTGTTGCATCTGAAAGTAGAAACTCGCCCGATTACAACGGTATGCGTACTTTTCCCCTATGCCGTTCTAGTTACTCGTTTCGAGCATCAGAACTGCGAAAATTTTGAGTTTCTCAAGCGTTTCTTATTTCCAAACTGCCATATCTCGCGAACGGATTGACCTATCCGCAAAATTTCTGTTGCGTCTGAAAGTAGAAACTCGCCCGATTACAACGGTATGCGTACTTTTCCCCTATGCCGTTTAGGTTATTCGTTTCGAGCATCAGAACTGCGAAAATTTTGAGTTTCTCAAGCGTTTCTTACCTCCAAACTGCCATATCTCGCGAACGGATTCATCAATCCGCAAAATTTCTGTTGCGTCTGAAAGTAGAAACTCGCCCGATTACAACGGTATGTGTAGTTTTCCCCTAGGCCGTTCCAGTTATTCCTTTCGAGAATCAGAACTGCGAAAATTTTGAGTTTCTCAAGCGTTTCTTACCTCCAAACTGCCATATCTCGCGAACGGATTGACCTATCCGCAAAATTTCTGTTGCGTCTGAAAGTAGAAACTCGCCCGATTACAACGGTGGGTGTAGTTTTCCCCTAGGCCGTTCTAGTTATTCGTTTCGAGCATCAGAACTGCGAAAATTTTGAGTTTCTCAAGCGTTTCTTACCTCCAAACTGCCATATCTCGCGAACGGATTGATCAATCCGCAAAATTTCTGTTGCATCTGAAAGTAGAAACTCGCCCGATTACAACGGTATGCGTACTTTTCCCCTATGCCGTTCTAGTTACTCGTTTCGAGCATCAGAACTGCGAAAATTGTGAGTTTCTCAAGCGTTTCTTATTTCCAAACTGCCATATCTCGCGAACGGATTGACCTATCTGCAAAATTTCTGTTGCGTCTGAAAGTAGAAACTCGCCCGATTACAACGGTATGTGTAGTTTTCCCCTAGGCCGTTCCAGTTATTCCTTTCGAGAATCAGAACTGCGAAAATTTTGAGTTTCTCAAGCGTTTCTTACCTCCAAACTGCCATATCTCGCGAACGGATTGATTAATCCGCAAAATTTCTGTTGCATCTGAAAGTAGAAACTCGCCCGATTTCAACGGTATGCGTACTTTTCCCCTATGCCGTTCTAGTTACTCGTTTCGAGCATCAGAACTGCGAAAATTTTGAGTTTCTCAAGCGTTTCTTACCTCCAAACTGCCATATCTCGCGAACGGATTCATCAATCCGCAAAATTTCTGTTGCATCTGAAAGTAGAAACTCGCCCGATTACAACGGTATGCGCACTTTTCCCCTAGGCCGTTCTAGTTATTCGTTTCGAGCATCAGAACTGCGAAAATTTTGAGTTTCTCAAGCGTTTCTTACCTCCAAACTGCCATATCTCGCGAACGGATTGACCTATCCGCAAAATTTCTGTTGCGTCTGAAAGTAGAAACTCGCCCGATTACAACGGTATGCGTACTTTTCCCCTATGCCGTTCAGGTTATTCGTTTCGAGCATCAGAACTGCGAAAATTTTGAGTTCCTCAAGCGTTTCTTACATCCAAACTGCCATATCTCGCGAACGGATTGCCGATCCGCAAAATTTCTGTTGCATCTGAAAGTAGAAACTCGCCCGCTTACAACGGTATGCGCAATTTTCCCCTAGGCCGTTCTAGTTATTCGTTTCGAGCATCAGAACTGCGCAAATTTTGAGTTTCTCAAGCGTTTCTTACCTCCAAACTGAAATATCTCGCGAACGGATTGACGAATCCGCAAAATTTCTGTTGCGTCTGAAAGTGGAAACTCGCCCGATTACAACGGTGTGCGTACTATTCCCCTAGGCCGTTCTAGTTACTCGTTTCGAGCATCAGAACTGCGAAAATTTTGAGTTTCTCAAGCGTTTCTTATATCCAAACTGCCATATCTCGCGAACGGATTGATCAATCCGCAAAATTTCTGTTGCATCTGAAAGCAGAAACTCGCCCGATTACAACGGTATGCGCACTTTTCCCCTAGGCCGTTCTAGTTATTCGTTTCGAGCATCAGAACTGCGAAAATTTTGAGTTTCTCAAGCGTTTCTTACCTCCAAACTGCCATATCTCGCGAACGGATTGACCTATCCGCAAAATTTCTGTTGCGTCTGAAAGTAGAAACTCGCCCGATTACAACGGTGGGTGTAGTTTTCCCCTAGGCCGTTCTAGTTATTCGTTTCGAGCATCAGAACTGCGAAAATTTTGAGTTTCTCAAGCGTTTCTTACCTCCAAACTGCCATATCTCGCGAACGGATTGATCAATCCGCAAAATTTCTGTTGCATCTGAAAGTAGAAACTCGCCCGATTACAACGGTATGCGTACTTTTCCCCTATGCCGTTCTAGTTACTCGTTTCGAGCATCAGAACTGCGAAAATTTTGAGTTTCTCAAGCGTTTCTTATTTCCAAACTGCCATATCTCGCGAACGGATTGACCTATCCGCAAAATTTCTATTGCGTCTGAAAGTAGAAACTCGCCCGATTACAACGGTATGTGTAGTTTTCCCCTAGGCCGTTCCAGTTATTCCTTTCGAGAATCAGAACTGCGAAAATTTTGAGTTTCTCAAGCGTTTCTTACCTCCAAACTGCCATATCTCGCGAACGGATTGATTAATCCGCAAAATTTCTGTTGCATCTGAAAGTAGAAACTCGCCCGATTTCAACGGTATGCGTACTTTTCCCCTATGCCGTTCTAGTTACTCGTTTCGAGCATCAGAACTGCGAAAATTTTGAGTTTCTCAAGCGTTTCTTACCACCAAACTGCCATATCTCGCGAACGGATTCATCAATCCGCAAAATTTCTGTTGCATCTGAAAGTAGAAACTCGCCCGCTTACAACGGTATGCGCAATTTTCCCCTAGGCCGTTCTAGTTATTCGTTTCGAGCATCAGAACTGCGCAAATTTTGAGTTTCTCAAGCGTTTCTTACCTCCAAACTGAAATATCTCGCGAACGGATTGACGAATCCGCAAAATTTCTGTTGCGTCTGAAAGTGGAAACTCGCCCGATTACAACGGTGTGCGTACTATTCCCCTAGGCCGTTCTAGTTACTCGTTTCGAGCATCAGAACTGCGAAAATTTTGAGTTTCTCAAGCGTTTCTTATATCCAAACTGCCATATCTCGCGAACGGATTGATCAATCCGCAAAATTTCTGTTGCATCTGAAAGTAGAAACTCGCCCGATTACAACGGTATGCGTACTTTTCCCCTATGCCGTTCTAGTTACTCGTTTCGAGCATCAGAACTGCGAAAATTTTGAGTTTCTCAAGCGTTTCTTATTTCCAAACTGCCATATCTCGCGAACGGATTGACTTATCCGCAAAATTTCTGTTGCGTCTGAAAGTAGAAACTCGCCCGATTACAACGGTATGTGTAGTTTTCCCCTAGGCCGTTCCAGTTATTCCTTTCGAGCATCAGAACTGCGAAAATTTTGAGTTTCTCAAGCGTTTCTTACCTCCAAACTGCCATATCTCGCGAACGGATTGATTAATCCGCAAAATTTCTGTTGCATCTGAAAGTAGAAACTCGCCCGATTACAACGGTATGCGCACTTTTCCCCTAGGCGGTTCTAGTTATTCGTTTCGAGCATCAGAACTGCGAAAATTTTGAGTTTCTCAAGCGTTTCTTACCTCCAAACTGCCATATCTCGCGAACGGATTGATCAATCCGCAAAATTTCTGTTGCATCTGAAAGTAGAAACTCGCCCGATTACAACGGTATGCGTACTTTTCCCCTATGCCGTTCTAGTTACTCGTTTCGAGCATCAGAACTGCGAAAATTTTGAGTTTCTCAAGCGTTTCTTATTTCCAAACTGCCATATCTCGCGAACGGATTGACCTATCCGCAAAATTTCTGTTGCGTCTGAAAGTAGAAACTCGCCCGATTACAACGGTATGTGTAGTTTTCCCCTAGGCCGTTCCAGTTATTCCTTTCGAGCATCAGAACTGCGAAAATTTTGAGTTTCTCAAGCGTTTCTTACCTCCAAACTGCCATATCTCGCGAACGGATTGATTAATCCGCAAAATTTCTGTTGCATCTGAAAGTAGAAACTCGCCCGATTACAACGGTATGCGTACTTTTCCCCTATGCCGTTCTAGTTACTCGTTTCGAGCATCAGAACTGCGAAAATTTTGAGTTTCTCAAACGTTTCTTATTTCCAAACTGCCATATCTCGCGAACGGATTGACCTATCCGCAAAATTTCTGTTGCGTCTGAAAGTAGAAACTCGCCCGATTACAACGGTATGCGTACTTTTCCCCTATGCCGTTTAGGTTATTCGTTTCGAGCATCAGAACTGCGAAAATTTTGAGTTCCTCAAGCGTTTCTTACATCCAAACTGCCATATCTCGCGAACGGATTGACCTATCCGCAAAATTTCTGTTGCGTCTGAAAGTAGAAACTCGCCCGATTACAACGGTATGTGTAGTTTTCCCCTAGGCCGTTCCAGTTATTCCTTTCGAGAATCAGAACTGCGAAAATTTTGAGTTTCTCAAGCGTTTCTTACCTCCAAACTGCCATATCTCGCGAACGGATTGACCTATCCGCAAAATTTCTGTTGCGTCTGAAAGTAGAAACTCGCCCGATTACAACGGTGGGTGTAGTTTTCCCCTAGGCCGTTCTAGTTATTCGTTTCGAGCATCAGAACTGCGAAAATTTTGAGTTTCTCAAGCGTTTCTTACCTCCAAACTGCCATATCTCGCGAACGGATTGATCAATCCGCAAAATTTCTGTTGCATCTGAAAGTAGAAACTCGCCCGATTACAACGGTATGCGTACTTTTCCCCTATGCCGTTCTAGTTACTCGTTTCGAGCATCAGAACTGCGAAAATTGTGAGTTTCTCAAGCGTTTCTTATTTCCAAACTGCCATATCTCGCGAACGGATTGACCTATCTGCAAAATTTCTGTTGCGTCTGAAAGTAGAAACTCGCCCGATTACAACGGTATGTGTAGTTTTCCCCTAGGCCGTTCCAGTTATTCCTTTCGAGAATCAGAACTGCGAAAATTTTGAGTTTCTCAAGCGTTTCTTACCTCCAAACTGCCATATCTCGCGAACGGATTGATTAATCCGCAAAATTTCTGTTGCATCTGAAAGTAGAAACTCGCCCGATTTCAACGGTATGCGTACTTTTCCCCTATGCCGTTCTAGTTACTCGTTTCGAGCATCAGAACTGCGAAAATTTTGAGTTTCTCAAGCGTTTCTTACCTCCAAACTGCCATATCTCGCGAACGGATTCATCAATCCGCAAAATTTCTGTTGCATCTGAAAGTAGAAACTCGCCCGATTACAACGGTATGCGCACTTTTCCCCTAGGCCGTTCTAGTTATTCGTTTCGAGCATCAGAACTGCGAAAATTTTGAGTTTCTCAAGCGTTTCTTACCTCCAAACTGCCATATCTCGCGAACGGATTGACCTATCCGCAAAATTTCTGTTGCGTCTGAAAGTAGAAACTCGCCCGATTACAACGGTATGCGTACTTTTCCCCTATGCCGTTCAGGTTATTCGTTTCGAGCATCAGAACTGCGAAAATTTTGAGTTCCTCAAGCGTTTCTTACATCCAAACTGCCATATCTCGCGAACGGATTGCCGATCCGCAAAATTTCTGTTGCATCTGAAAGTAGAAACTCGCCCGCTTACAACGGTATGCGCAATTTTCCCCTAGGCCGTTCTAGTTATTCGTTTCGAGCATCAGAACTGCGCAAATTTTGAGTTTCTCAAGCGTTTCTTACCTCCAAACTGAAATATCTCGCGAACGGATTGACGAATCCGCAAAATTTCTGTTGCGTCTGAAAGTGGAAACTCGCCCGATTACAACGGTGTGCGTACTATTCCCCTAGGCCGTTCTAGTTACTCGTTTCGAGCATCAGAACTGCGAAAATTTTGAGTTTCTCAAGCGTTTCTTATATCCAAACTGCCATATCTCGCGAACGGATTGATCAATCCGCAAAATTTCTGTTGCATCTGAAAGCAGAAACTCGCCCGATTACAACGGTATGCGCACTTTTCCCCTAGGCCGTTCTAGTTATTCGTTTCGAGCATCAGAACTGCGAAAATTTTGAGTTTCTCAAGCGTTTCTTACCTCCAAACTGCCATATCTCGCGAACGGATTGACCTATCCGCAAAATTTCTGTTGCGTCTGAAAGTAGAAACTCGCCCGATTACAACGGTGGGTGTAGTTTTCCCCTAGGCCGTTCTAGTTATTCGTTTCGAGCATCAGAACTGCGAAAATTTTGAGTTTCTCAAGCGTTTCTTACCTCCAAACTGCCATATCTCGCGAACGGATTGATCAATCCGCAAAATTTCTGTTGCATCTGAAAGTAGAAACTCGCCCGATTACAACGGTATGCGTACTTTTCCCCTATGCCGTTCTAGTTACTCGTTTCGAGCATCAGAACTGCGAAAATTTTGAGTTTCTCAAGCGTTTCTTATTTCCAAACTGCCATATCTCGCGAACGGATTGACCTATCCGCAAAATTTCTATTGCGTCTGAAAGTAGAAACTCGCCCGATTACAACGGTATGTGTAGTTTTCCCCTAGGCCGTTCCAGTTATTCCTTTCGAGAATCAGAACTGCGAAAATTTTGAGTTTCTCAAGCGTTTCTTACATCCAAACTGCCATATCTCGCGAACGGATTGATTAATCCGCAAAATTTCTGTTGCATCTGAAAGTAGAAACTCGCCCGATTTCAACGGTATGCGTACTTTTCCCCTATGCCGTTCTAGTTACTCGTTTCGAGCATCAGAACTGCGAAAATTTTGAGTTTCTCACGCGTTTCTTACCACCAAACTGCCATATCTCGCGAACGGATTCATCAATCCGCAAAATTTCTGTTGCATCTGAAAGTAGAAACTCGCCCGCTTACAACGGTATGCGCAATTTTCCCCTAGGCCGTTCTAGTTATTCGTTTCGAGCATCAGAACTGCGCAAATTTTGAGTTTCTCAAGCGTTTCTTACCTCCAAACTGAAATATCTCGCGAACGGATTGACGAATCCGCAAAATTTCTGTTGCGTCTGAAAGTGGAAACTCGCCCGATTACAACGGTGTGCGTACTATTCCCCTAGGCCGTTCTAGTTACTCGTTTCGAGCATCAGAACTGCGAAAATTTTGAGTTTCTCAAGCGTTTCTTATATCCAAACTGCCATATCTCGCGAACGGATTGATCAATCCGCAAAATTTCTGTTGCATCTGAAAGTAGAAACTCGCCCGATTACAACGGTATGCGTACTTTTCCCCTATGCCGTTCTAGTTACTCGTTTCGAGCATCAGAACTGCGAAAATTTTGAGTTTCTCAAGCGTTTCTTATTTCCAAACTGCCATATCTCGCGAACGGATTGACTTATCCGCAAAATTTCTGTTGCGTCTGAAAGTAGAAACTCGCCCGATTACAACGGTATGTGTAGTTTTCCCCTAGGCCGTTCCAGTTATTCCTTTCGAGCATCAGAACTGCGAAAATTTTGAGTTTCTCAAGCGTTTCTTACCTCCAAACTGCCATATCTCGCGAACGGATTGATTAATCCGCAAAATTTCTGTTGCATCTGAAAGTAGAAACTCGCCCGATTACAACGGTATGCGTACTTTTCCCCTATGCCGTTCTAGTTACTCGTTTCGAGCATCAGAACTGCGAAAATTTTGAGTTTCTCAAGCGTTTCTTATTTCCAAACTGCCATATCTCGCGAACGGATTGACCTATCCGCAAAATTTCTGTTGCGTCTGAAAGTAGAAACTCGCCCGATTACAACGGTATGCGTACTTTTCCCCTATGCCGTTTAGGTTATTCGTTTCGAGCATCAGAACTGCGAAAATTTTGAGTTCCTCAAGCGTTTCTTACATCCAAACTGCCATATCTCGCGAACGGATTGCCGATCCGCAAAATTTCTGTTGCATCTGAAAGTAGAAACTCGCCCGCTTACAACGGTATGCGCAATTTTCCCCTAGGCCGTTCTAGTTATTCGTTTCGAGCATCAGAACTGCGCAAATTTTGAGTTTCTCAAGCGTTTCTTACCTCCAAACTGAAATATCTCGCGAACGGATTGACGAATCCGCAAAATTTCTGTTGCGTCTGAAAGTGGAAACTCGCCCGATTACAACGGTGTGCGTACTATTCCCCTAGGCCGTTCTAGTTACTCGTTTCGAGCATCAGAACTGCGAAAATTTTGAGTTTCTCAAGCGTTTCTTATATCCAAACTGCCATATCTCGCGAACGGATTGATCAATCCGCAAAATTTCTGTTGCATCTGAAAGCAGAAACTCGCCCGATTACAACGGTATGCGCACTTTTCCCCTAGGCCGTTCTAGTTATTCGTTTCGAGCATCAGAACTGCGAAAATTGTGAGTTTCTCAAGCGTTTCTTATTTCCAAACTGCCATATCTCGCGAACGGATTGACCTATCCGCAAAATTTCTGTTGCGTCTGAAAGTAGAAACTCGCCCGATTACAACGGTATGTGTAGTTTTCCCCTAGGCCGTTCCAGTTATTCCTTTCGAGAATCAGAACTGCGAAAATTTTGAGTTTCTCAAGCGTTTCTTACCTCCAAACTGCCATATCTCGCGAACGGATTGATTAATCCGCAAAATTTCTGTTGCATCAGAAAGTAGAAACTCGCCCGATTTCAACGGTATGCGTGCTTTTCCCCTATGCCGTTCTAGTTACTCGTTTCGAGCATCAGAACTGCGAAAATTTTGAGTTTCTCAAGCGTTTCTTACCTCCAAACTGCCATATCTCGCGAACGGATTCATCAATCCGCAAAATTTCTGTTGCATCTGAAAGTAGAAACTCGCCCGATTACAACGGTATGCGCACTTTTCCCCTAGGCCGTTCTAGTTATTCGTTTCGAGCATCAGAACTGCGAAAATTTTGAGTTTCTCAAGCGTTTCTTACCTCCAAACTGCCATATCTCGCGAACGGATTGACCTATCCGCAAAATTTCTGTTGCGTCTGAAAGTAGAAACTCGCCCGATTACAACGGTATGCGTACTTTTCCCCTATGCCGTTCAGGTTATTCGTTTCGAGCATCAGAACTGCGAAAATTTTGAGTTCCTCAAGCGTTTCTTACATCCAAACTGCCATATCTCGCGAACGGATTGCCGATCCGCAAAATTTCTGTTGCATCTGAAAGTAGAAACTCGCCCGCTTACAACGGTATGCGCAATTTTCCCCTAGGCCGTTCTAGTTATTCGTTTCGAGCATCAGAACTGCGCAAATTTTGAGTTTCTCAAGCGTTTCTTACCTCCAAACTGAAATATCTCGCGAACGGATTGACGAATCCGCAAAATTTCTGTTGCGTCTGAAAGTGGAAACTCGCCCGATTACAACGGTGTGCGTACTATTCCCCTAGGCCGTTCTAGTTACTCGTTTCGAGCATCAGAACTGCGAAAATTTTGAGTTTCTCAAGCGTTTCTTATATCCAAACTGCCATATCTCGCGAACGGATTGATCAATCCGCAAAATTTCTGTTGCATCTGAAAGCAGAAACTCGCCCGATTACAACGGTATGCGCACTTTTCCCCTAGGCCGTTCTAGTTATTCGTTTCGAGCATCAGAACTGCGAAAATTTTGAGTTTCTCAAGCGTTTCTTACCTCCAAACTGCCATATCTCGCGAACGGATTGACCTATCCGCAAAATTTCTGTTGCGTCTGAAAGTAGAAACTCGCCCGATTACAACGGTATGTGTAGTTTTCCCCTAGGCCGTTCCAGTTATTCCTTTCGAGAATCAGAACTGCGAAAATTTTGAGTTTCTCAAGCGTTTCTTACCTCCAAACTGCCATATCTCGCGAACGGATTGATTAATCCGCAAAATTTCTGTTGCATCTGAAAGTAGAAACTCGCCCGATTTCAACGGTATGCGTACTTTTCCCCTATGCCGTTCTAGTTACTCGTTTCGAGCATCAGAACTGCGAAAATTTTGAGTTTCTCAAGCGTTTCTTACCACCAAACTGCCATATCTCGCGAACGGATTCATCAATCCGCAAAATTTCTGTTGCATCTGAAAGTAGAAACTCGCCCGCTTACAACGGTATGCGCAATTTTCCCCTAGGCCGTTCTAGTTATTCGTTTCGAGCATCAGAACTGCGCAAATTTTGAGTTTCTCAAGCGTTTCTTACCTCCAAACTGAAATATCTCGCGAACGGATTGACGAATCCGCAAAATTTCTGTTGCGTCTGAAAGTGGAAACTCGCCCGATTACAACGGTGTGCGTACTATTCCCCTAGGCCGTTCTAGTTACTCGTTTCGAGCATCAGAACTGCGAAAATTTTGAGTTTCTCAAGCGTTTCTTATATCCAAACTGCCATATCTCGCGAACGGATTGATCAATCCGCAAAATTTCTGTTGCATCTGAAAGTAGAAACTCGCCCGATTACAAAGGTATGCGTACTTTTCCCCTATGCCGTTCTAGTTACTCGTTTCGAGCATCAGAACTGCGAAAATTTTGAGTTTCTCAAGCGTTTCTTATTTCCAAACTGCCATATCTCGCGAACGGATTGACCTATCCGCAAAATTTCTGTTGCGTCTGAAAGTAGAAACTCGCCCGATTACAACGGTATGTGTAGTTTTCCCCTAGGCCGTTCCAGTTATTCGTTTCGAGAATCAGACCTGCGAAAATTTTGAGTTTCTCAAGCGTTTCTTACATCCAAACGGCCATATCTCGCGAACGGATTGAACAATCCGCAAAATTTCTGTTGCATCTGAAAGTAGAAACTCACCCGATTACAACGGTATGCGTACTCTTCCCCTATGCCGTTCTAGTTACTCGTTTCGAGCATCAGAACTGCGAAAATTTTGAGTTTCTCAAGCGTTTCTTACCTCCAAACTGCCATATCTCGCGAACGGATTGATCAATCCGCAAAATTTCTGTTGCATCTGAAAGTAGAAACTCGCCCGATTACAACGGTATGCGTACTTTTCCCCTATGCCGTTCTAGTTACTCGTTTCGAGCATCAGAACTGCGAAAATTTTGAGTTTCTCAAGCGTTTCTTACCTCCAAACTGCCATATCTCGCGAACGGATTGATCAATCCGCAAAATTTCTGTTGCATCTGAAAGTAGAAACTCGCCCGATTACAACGGTATGCGTACTTTTCCCCTATGCCGTTCTAGTTACTCGTTTCGAGCATCAGAACTGCGAAAATTTTGAGTTTCTCAAGCGTTTCTTATTTCCAAACTGCCATATCTCGCGAACGGATTGACCTATCCGCAAAATTTCTGTTGCGTCTGAAAGTAGAAACTCGCCCGATTACAACGGTATGTGTAGTTTTCCCCTAGGCCGTTCCAGTTATTCCTTTCGAGCATCAGAACTGCGAAAATTTTGAGTTTCTCAAGCGTTTCTTACCTCCAAACTGCCATATCTCGCGAACGGATTGATTAATCCGCAAAATTTCTGTTGCATCTGAAAGTAGAAACTCGCCCGATTACAACGGTATGCGTACTTTTCCCCTATGCCGTTCTAGTTACTCGTTTCGAGCATCAGAACTGCGAAAATTTTGAGTTTCTCAAGCGTTTCTTATTTCCAAACTGCCATATCTCGCGAACGGATTGACCTATCCGCAAAATTTCTGTTGCGTCTGAAAGTAGAAACTCGCCCGATTACAACGGTATGCGTACTTTTCCCCTATGCCGTTCAGGTTATTCGTTTCGAGCATCAGAACTGCGAAAATTTTGAATTCCTCAAGCGTTTCTTACATCCAAACTGCCATATCTCGCGAACGGATTGCCGATCCGCAAAATTTCTGTTGCATCTGAAAGTAGAAACTCGCCCGCTTACAACGGTATGCGCAATTTTCCCCTAGGCCGTTCTAGTTATTCGTTTCGAGCATCAGAACTGCGCAAATTTTGAGTTTCTCAAGCGTTTCTTACCTCCAAACTGAAATATCTCGCGAACGGATTGACGAATCCGCAAAATTTCTGTTGCGTCTGAAAGTGGAAACTCGCCCGATTACAACGGTGTGCGTACTATTCCCCTAGGCCGTTCTAGTTACTCGTTTCGAGCATCAGAACTGCGAAAATTTTGAGTTTCTCAAGCGTTTCTTATATCCAAACTGCCATATCTCGCGAACGGATTGATCAATCCGCAAAATTTCTGTTGCATCTGAAAGCAGAAACTCGCCCGATTACAACGGTATGCGCACTTTTCCCCTAGGCCGTTCTAGTTATTCGTTTCGAGCATCAGAACTGCGAAAATTTTGAGTTTCTCAAGCGTTTCTTACCTCCAAACTGCCATATCTCGCGAACGGATTGACCTATCCGCAAAATTTCTGTTGCGTCTGAAAGTAGAAACTCGCCCGATTACAACGGTGGGTGTAGTTTTCCCCTAGGCCGTTCTAGTTATTCGTTTCGAGCATCAGAACTGCGAAAATTTTGAGTTTCTCAAGCGTTTCTTACCTCCAAACTGCCATATCTCGCGAACGGATTGATCAATCCGCAAAATTTCTGTTGCATCTGAAAGTAGAAACTCGCCCGATTACAACGGTATGCGTACTTTTCCCCTATGCCGTTCTAGTTACTCGTTTCGAGCATCAGAACTGCGAAAATTTTTAGTTTCTCAAGCGTTTCTTATTTCCAAACTGCCATATCTCGCGAACGGATTGATCAATCCGCAAAATTTCTGTGGCATCTGAAAGTAGAAACTCGCCCGATTACAACGGTATGCGCACTTTTCCCCTAGGCGGTTCTAGTTATTCGTTTCGAGCATCAGAACTGCGAAAATTTTGAGTTTCTCAAGCGTTTCTTACCTCCAAACTGCCATATCTCGCGAACGGATTGATCAATCCGCAAAATTTCTGTTGCATCTGAAAGTAGAAACTCGCCCGATTACAACGGTATGCGTACTTTTCCCCTATGCCGTTCTAGTTACTCGTTTCGAGCATCAGAACTGCGAAAGTTTTGAGTTTCTCAAGCGTTTCTTATTTCCAAACTGCCATATCTCGCGAACGGATTGACCTATCCGCAAAATTTCTGTTGCGTCTGAAAGTAGAAACTCGCCCGATTACAACGGTATGCGTACTTTTCCCCTATGCCGTTCTAGTTACTCGTTTCGAGCATCAGAACTGCGAAAATTTTGAGTTTCTCAAGCGTTTCTTATTTCCAAACTGCCATATCTCGCGAACGGATTGACCTATCCGCAAAATTTCTGTTGCGTCTGAAAGTAGAAACTCGCCCGATTACAACGGTATGTGTAGTTTTCCCCTAGGCCGTTCCAGTTATTCGTTTCGAGCATCAGAACTGCGAAAATTTTGAGTTTCTCAAGCGTTTCTTACCTCCAAACTGCCATATCTCGCGAACGGATTCATCAATCCGCAAAATTTCTGTTGCATCTGAAAGTAGAAACTCGCCCGATTAAAACGGTATGCGCACTTTTCCCCTAGGCGGTTCTAGTTATTCGTTTCGAGCATCAGAACTGCGAAAATTTTGAGTTTCTCAAGCGTTTCTTACCTCCAAACTGCCATATCTCGCGAACGGATTGATCAATCCGCAAAATTTCTGTTGCATCTGAAAGTAGAAACTCGCCCGATTACAACGGTATGCGTACTTTTCCCCTATGCCGTTCTAGTTACTCGTTTCGAGCATCAGAACTGCGAAAATTTTGAGTTTCTCAAGCGTTTCTTATTTCCAAACTGCCATATCTCGCGAACGGATTGATCAATCCGCAAAATTTCTGCGGCATCTGAAAGTAGAAACTCGCCCGATTAAAACGGTATGCGCACTTTTCCCCTATGCCGTTCTAGTTACTCGTTTCGAGCATCAGAACTGCGAAAATTTTGAGTTTCTCAAGCGTTTCTTATTTCCAAACTGCCATATCTCGCGAACGGATTGACCTATCCGCAAAATTTCTGTTGCGTCTGAAAGTAGAAACTCGCCCGATTACAACGGTATGTGTAGTTTTCCCCTAGGCCGTTCCAGTTATTCGTTTCGAGCATCAGAACTGCGAAAATTTTGAGTTTCTCAAGCGTTTCTTACCTCCAAACTGCCATATCTCGCGAACGGATTCATCAATCCGCAAAATTTCTGTTGCATCTGAAAGTAGAAACTCGCCCGATTAAAACGGTATGCGCACTTTTCCCCTAGGCGGTTCTAGTTATTCGTTTCGAGCATCAGAACTGCGAAAATTTTGAGTTTCTCAAGCGTTTCTTACCTCCAAACTGCCATATCTCGCGAACGGATTGATCAATCCGCAAAATTTCTGTTGCATCTGAAAGTAGAAACTCGCCCGATTACAACGGTATGCGTACTTTTCCCCTATGCCGTTCTAGTTACTCGTTTCGAGCATCAGAACTGCGAAAATTTTGAGTTTCTCAAGCGTTTCTTATTTCCAAACTGCCATATCTCGCGAACGGATTGACCTATCCGCAAAATTTCTGTTGCGTCTGAAAGTAGAAACTCGCCCGATTACAACGGTATGTGTAGTTTTCCCCTAGGCCGTTCCAGTTATTCCTTTCGAGCATCAGAACTGGAAAATTTTGAGTTTCTCAAGCGTTTCTTACCTCCAAACTGCCATATCTCGCGAACGGATTGATTAATCCGCAAAATTTCTGTTGCATCTGAAAGTAGAAACTCGCCCGATTACAACGGTATGCGTACTTTTCCCCTATGCCGTTCTAGTTACTCGTTTCGAGCATCAGAACTGCGAAAATTTTGAGTTTCTCAAGCGTTTCTTATTTCCAAACTGCCATATCTCGCGAACGGATTGACCTATCCGCAAAATTTCTGTTGCGTCTGAAAGTAGAAACTCGCCCGATTACAACGGTATGCGTACTTTTCCCCTATGCCGTTCAGGTTATTCGTTTCGAGCATCAGAACTGCGAAAATTTTGAGTTCCTCAAGCGTTTCTTACATCCAAACTGCCATATCTCGCGAACGGATTGCCGATCCGCAAAATTTCTGTTGCATCTGAAAGTAGAAACTCGCCCGATTACAACGGTATGCGCAATTTTCCCCTAGGCCGTTCTAGTTATTCGTTTCGAGCATCAGAACTGCGCAAATTTTGAGTTTCTCAAGCGTTTCTTACCTCCAAACTGAAATATCTCGCGAACGGATTGACCAATCCGCAAAATTTCTGTTGCGTCTGAAAGTGGAAACTCGCCCGATTACAACGGTGTGCGTACTATTCCCCTAGGCCGTTCTAGTTACTCGTTTCGAGCATCAGAACTGCGAAAATTTTGAGTTTCTCAAGCGTTTCTTATATCCAAACTGCCATATCTCGCGAACGGATTGATCAATCCGCAAAATTTCTGTTGCATCTGAAAGTAGAAACTCGCCCGATTACAACGGTATGCGCACTTTTCCCCTAGGCCGTTCTAGTTATTCGTTTCGAGCATCAGAACTGCGAAAATTTTGAGTTTCTCAAGCGTTTCTTACCTCCAAACTGCCATATCTCGCGAACGGATTGACCTATCCGCAAAATTTCTGTTGCGTCTGAAAGTAGAAACTCGCCCGATTACAACGGTATGCGTACTTTTCCCCTATGCCGTTCTAGTTACTCGTTTCGAGCATCAGAACTGCGAAAATTTTGAGTTTCTCAAGCGTTTCTTATTTCCAAACTGCCATATCTCGCGAACGGATTGACCTATCCGCAAAATTTCTGTTGCGTCTGAAAGTAGAAACTCGCCCGATTACAACGGTATGTGTAGTTTTCCCCTAGGCCGTTCCAGTTATTCGTTTCGAGCATCAGAACTGCGAAAATTTTGAGTTTCTCAAGCGTTTCTTACATCCAAACGGCCATATCTCGCGAACGGATAGAACAATCCGCAAAATTTCTGTTGCATCTGAAAGTAGAAACTCACCCGATTACAACGGTATGCGTACTCTTCCCCTATGCCGTTCTAGTTACTCGTTTCGAGCATCAGAACTGCGAAAATTTTGAGTTCCTCAAGCGTTTCTTACATCCAAACTGCCATATCTCGCGAACGGATTGCCGATCCGCAAAATTTCTGTTGCATCTGAAAGTAGAAACTCGCCCGATTACAACGGTATGCGCAATTTTCCCCTAGGCCGTTCTAGTTATTCGTTTCGAGCATCAGAACTGCGCAAATTTTGAGTTTCTCAAGCGTTTCTTACCTCCAAACTGAAATATCTCGCGAACGGATTGACCAATCCGCAAAATTTCTGTTGCGTCTGAAAGTGGAAACTCGCCCGATTACAACGGTGTGCGTACTATTCCCCTAGGCCGTTCTAGTTACTCGTTTCGAGCATCAGAACTGCGAAAATTTTGAGTTTCTCAAGCGTTTCTTACCTCCAAACTGCCATATCTCGCGAACGGATTGACCTATCCGCAAAATTTCTGTTGCGTCTGAAAGTAGAAACTAGCCCGATTACAACGGTATGCGTACTTTTCCCCTATGCCGTTCTAGTTACTCGTTTCGAGCATCAGAACTGCGAAAATTTTGAGTTTCTCAAGCGTTTCTTACCTCCAAACTGCCATATCTCGCGAACGGATTGATCAATCCGCAAAATTTCTGTTGCATCTGAAAGCAGAAACTCGCCCGATTACAACGGTATGCGCACTTTTCCCCTAGGCCGTTCTAGTTATTCGTTTCGAGCATCAGAACTGCGAAAATTTTGAGTTTCTCAAGCGTTTCTTACCTCCAAACTGCCATATCTCGCGAACGGATTGACCTATCCGCAAAATTTCTGTTGCGTCTGAAAGTAGAAACTCGCCCGATTACAACGGTGGGTGTAGTTTTCCCCTAGGCCGTTCTAGTTATTCGTTTCGAGCATCAGAACTGCGAAAATTTTGAGTTTCTCAAGCGTTTCTTACCTCCAAACTGCCATATCTCGCGAACGGATTGATCAATCCGCAAAATTTCTGTTGCATCTGAAAGTAGAAACTCGCCCGATTACAACGGTATGCGTACTTTTCCCCTATGCCGTTCTAGTTACTCGTTTCGAGCATCAGAACTGCGAAAATTTTGAGTTTCTCAAGCGTTTCTTATTTCCAAACTGCCATATCTCGCGAACGGATTGATCAATCCGCAAAATTTCTGTGGCATCTGAAAGTAGAAACTCGCCCGATTACAACGGTATGCGCACTTTTCCCCTAGGCGGTTCTAGTTATTCGTTTCGAGCATCAGAACTGCGAAAATTTTGAGTTTCTCAAGCGTTTCTTACCTCCAAACTGCCATATCTCGCGAACGGATTGATCAATCCGCAAAATTTCTGTTGCATCTGAAAGTAGAAACTCGCCCGATTACAACGGTATGCGTACTTTTCCCCTATGCCGTTCTAGTTACTCGTTTCGAGCATCAGAACTGCGAAAGTTTTGAGTTTCTCAAGCGTTTCTTATTTCCAAACTGCCATATCTCGCGAACGGATTGACCTATCCGCAAAATTTCTGTTGCGTCTGAAAGTAGAAACTCGCCCGATTACAACGGTATGTGTAGTTTTCCCCTAGGCCGTTCCAGTTATTCGTTTCGAGCATCAGACCTGCGAAAATTTTGAGTTTCTCAAGCGTTTCTTACATCCAAACGGCCATATCTCGCGAACGGATTGAACAATCCGCAAAATTTCTGTTGCATCTGAAAGTAGAAACTCACCCGATTACAACGGTATGCGTACTCTTCCCCTATGCCGTTCTAGTTACTCGTTTCGAGCATCAGAACTGCGAAAATTTTGAGTTTCTCAAGCGTTTCTTACCTCCAAACTGCCATATCTCGCGAACGGATTGACCTATCCGCAAAATTTCTGTTGCGTCTGAAAGTAGAAACTCGCCCGATTACAACGGTATGTGTAGTTTTCCCCTAGGCCGTTCCAGTTATTCGTTTCGAGCATCAGACCTGCGAAAATTTTGAGTTTCTCAAGCGTTTCTTACATCCAAACGGCCATATCTCGCGAACGGATTGAACAATCCGCAAAATTTCTGTTGCATCTGAAAGTAGAAACTCACCCGATTACAACGGTATGCGTACTCTTCCCCTATGCCGTTCTAGTTACTCGTTTCGAGCATCAGAACTGCGAAAATTTTGAGTTTCTCAAGCGTTTCTTACCTCCAAACTGCCATATCTCGCGAACGGATTGATCAATCCGCAAAATTTCTGTTGCATCTGAAAGTAGAAACTCGCCCGATTACAACGGTATGCGTACTTTTCCCCTATGCCGTTCTAGTTACTCGTTTCGAGCATCAGAACTGCGAAAATTTTGAGTTTCTCAAGCGTTTCCTATTTCCAAACTGCCATATCTCGCGAACGGATTGATCAATCCGCAAAATTTCTGTGGCATCTGAAAGTAGAAACTCGCCCGATTACAACGGTATGCGCACTTTTCCCCTAGGCGGTTCTAGTTATTCGTTTCGAGCATCAGAACTGCGAAAATTTTGAGTTTCTCAAGCGTTTCTTACCTCCAAACTGCCATATCTCGCGAACGGATTGATCAATCCGCAAAATTTCTGTTGCATCTGAAAGTAGAAACTCGCCCGATTACAACGGTATGCGTACTTTTCCCCTATGCCGTTCTAGTTACTCGTTTCGAGCATCAGAACTGCGAAAATTTTGAGTTTCTCAAGCGTTTCTTATTTCCAAACTGCCATATCTCGCGAACGGATTGACCTATCCGCAAAATTTCTGTTGCGTCTGAAAGTAGAAACTCGCCCGATTACAACGGTATGTGTAGTTTTCCCCTAGGCCGTTCCAGTTATTCCTTTCGAGCATCAGAACTGCGAAAATTTTGAGTTTCTCAAGCGTTTCTTACCTCCAAACTGCCATATCTCGCGAACGGATTGATTAATCCGCAAAATTTCTGTTGCATCTGAAAGTAGAAACTCGCCCGATTACAACGGTATGCGTACTTTTCCCCTATGCCGTTCTAGTTACTCGTTTCGAGCATCAGAACTGCGAAAATTTTGAGTTTCTCAAGCGTTTCTTATTTCCAAACTGCCATATCTCGCGAACGGATTGACCTATCCGCAAAATTTCTGTTGCGTCTGAAAGTAGAAACTCGCCCGATTACAACGGTATGCGTACTTTTCCCCTATGCCGTTCAGGTTATTCGTTTCGAGCATCAGAACTGCGAAAATTTTGAGTTCCTCAAGCGTTTCTTACATCCAAACTGCCATATCTCGCGAACGGATTGCCGATCCGCAAAATTTCTGTTGCATCTGAAAGTAGAAACTCGCCCGCTTACAACGGTATGCGCAATTTTCCCCTAGGCCGTTCTAGTTATTCGTTTCGAGCATCAGAACTGCGCAAATTTTGAGTTTCTCAAGCGTTTCTTACCTCCAAACTGAAATATCTCGCGAACGGATTGACGAATCCGCAAAATTTCTGTTGCGTCTGAAAGTGGAAACTCGCCCGATTGCAACGGTGTGCGTACTATTCCCCTAGGCCGTTCTAGTTACTCGTTTCGAGCAACAGAACTGCGAAAATTTTGAGTTTCTCAAGCGTTTCTTATATCCAAACTGCCATATCTCGCGAACGGATTGATCAATCAGCAAAATTTCTGTTGCATCTGAAAGCAGAAACTCGCCCGATTACAACGGTATGCGCACTTTTCCCCTAGGCCGTTCTAGTTATTCGTTTCGAGCATCAGAACTGCGAAAATTTTGAGTTTCTCAAGCGTTTCTTACCTCCAAACTGCCATATCTCGCGAACGGATTGACCTATCCGCAAAATTTCTGTTGCGTCTGAAAGTAGAAACTCGGCCGATTACAACGGTGGGTGTAGTTTTCCCCTAGGCCGTTCTAGTTATTCGTTTCGAGCATCAGAACTGCGAAAATTTTGAGTTTCTCAAGCGTTTCTTACCTCCAAACTGCCATATCTCGCGAACGGATTGATCAATCCGCAAAATTTCTGTTGCATCTGAAAGTAGAAACTCGCCCGATTACAACGGTATGCGTACTTTTCCCCTATGCCGTTCTAGTTACTCGTTTCGAGCATCAGAACTGCGAAAATTTTGAGTTTCTCAAGCGTTTCTTATTTCCAAACTGCCATATCTCGCGAACGGATTGATCAATCCGCAAAATTTCTGTGGCATCTGAAAGTAGAAACTCGCCCGATTACAACGGTATGCGCACTTTTCCCCTAGGCGGTTCTAGTTATTCGTTTCGAGCATCAGAACTGCGAAAATTTTGAGTTTCTCAAGCGTTTCTTACCTCCAAACTGCCATATCTCGCGAACGGATTGATCAATCCGCAAAATTTCTGTTGCATCTGAAAGTAGAAACTCGCCCGATTACAACGGTATGCGTACTTTTCCCCTATGCCGTTCTAGTTACTCGTTTCGAGCATCAGAACTGCGAAAGTTTTGAGTTTCTCAAGCGTTTCTTATTTCCAAACTGCCATATCTCGCGAACGGATTGACCTATCCGCAAAATTTCTGTTGCGTCTGAAAGTAGAAACTCGCCCGATTACAACGGTATGTGTAGTTTTCCCCTAGGCCGTTCCAGTTATTCGTTTCGAGCATCAGAACTGCGAAAATTTTGAGTTTCTCAAGCGTTTCTTACCTCCAAACTGCCATATCTCGCGAACGGATTCATCAATCCGCAAAATTTCTGTTGCATCTGACAGTAGAAACTCGCCCGATTAAAACGGTATGCGCACTTTTCCCCTAGGCGGTTCTAGTTATTCGTTTCGAGCATCAGAACTGCGAAAATTTTGAGTTTCTCAAGCGTTTCTTACATCCAAACTGCCATATCTCGCGAACGGATTGATCAATCCGCAAAATTTCTGTTGCATCTGAAAGTAGAAACTCGCCCGATTACAACGGTATGCGTACTTTTCCCCTATGCCGTTCTAGTTACTCGTTTCGAGCATCAGAACTGCGAAAATTTTGAGTTTCTCAAGCGTTTCTTATTTCCAAACTGCCATATCTCGCGAACGGATTGACCTATCCGCAAAATTTCTGTTGCGTCTGAAAGTAGAAACTCGCCCGATTACAACGGTATGTGTAGTTTTCCCCTAGTCCGTTCCAGTTATTCCTTTCGAGCATCCGAACTGGAAAATTTTGAGTTTCTCAAGCGTTTCTTACCTGCAAACTGCCATATCTCGCGAACGGATTGACCAATCCGCAAAATTTCTGTTGCATCTGAAAGTAGAAACTCGCCCGATTACAACGGTATGCGTACTTTTCCCCTATGCCGTTCTAGTTACACGTTTCGAGCATCAGAACTGCGAAAATTTTGAGTTTCTCAAGCGTTTCTTATTTCCAAACTGCCATATCTCGCGAACGGATTGATCAATCCGCAAAATTTCTGCGGCATCTGAAAGCAGAAACTCGCCCGATTACAACGGTATGCGCACTTTTCCCCTAGGCCGTTCCAGTTATTCATTTCGAGCATCAGAACTGCGAAAATTTTGAGTTTCTCAAGCGTTTCTTACTTCCAAACTGCCATATCTCGCGAACGGATCGACCAATCCGCAAAATTTCTGTTGCATGTGCAAGTAGAAACTCGCCCGATTACAACGGTATGCGTACTTTTCCCCTAGGCCGTTCTAGTTATTCGTTTCGAGCATCAGAACTGCGAAAATTTTGAGTTTCTCAAGCGTTTCTTAGATCCAAACTGCCATATCTCGCGAACGGATTGATCAATCCGCAAAATTTCTGTTGGATCTGAAAGTAGAAACTCGCCCGATTACAACGGTATGCGCACTTTTCCCCTAGGCCGTTCTAGTTATTCGTGTCGAGGATCAGAACTGCGAAAATTTTGAGTTTCTCAAGCGTTTCTTACATCCAAACTGCCATATCTCGCGAACGGATTGACCAATCCGCAAAATTTCTGTTGCATCTGAAAGTAGAAACTCGCCCGATTACAACGGTACGCGTACTTTTCCCCTAGGCCGTTCTAGTTATTCGTTTCGAGCATCAGAACTGCGAAAATTTTGAGTTTCTCAAGCGTTTCTTATTTCCAAACTGCCATATCTCACGAACGGATTGATCAATTTGCAAAATTTCTGCAGCGTCTGAAAGTAGAAACTCGCCCGATTACAACGGTATGCGCACTTTTCCCCTAGGCCGTTCCAGTTATTCATTTCGAGCATCAGAACTGCGAAAATTTTGAGTTTCTCAAGCGTTTCTTACCTCCAAACAGCCATGTCTCGCGAACAGATTGACCTATCCGCAAAATTTCTGTTGCGTCTGAAAGTAGAAACTCGCCCGATTACAACGGTGTGTGTAGTTTTCCCCTAGGCCGTTCTAGTTATTCGTTTCGAGCATCAGAACTGCGAAAATTTTGAGTTTCTCAAGCGTTTCTTACCTCCAAACTGCCATATCTCGCGAACGGATTGATCAATCCACAACATTTCTGTTGCATCTGAAAGTAGAAACTCGCCCGATTACAACGGTATGCGTACTTTTCCCCTATGCCGTTTTAGTTATTCGTTTCGAGCATCAGAACTGCGAAAATTTTGAGTTTCTCAAGCGTTTCTTACTTCCAAACTGCCATATCTCGCGAACGGATCGACCAATCCGCAAAATTTCTGTTGCATGTGCAAGAAGAAACTCGCCCGATTACAACGGTATGCGTACTTTTCCCCTAGGCCGTTCTAGTTATTCGTGTCGAGCATCAGAACTGCGAAAATTTTGAGTTTCTCAAGCGTTTCATACATCCAAACTGCCATATCTCGCGAACGGATTGACCAATCCGCAAAATTTCTGTTGCATCTGAAAGTAGAAACTCGCCCGATTACAACGGTATGCGTGCTTTTCCCCTATGCCGTTCTAGTTACTCGTTTCGAGCATCAGAACTGCGAAAATTTTGAGTTTCTCAAGCGTTTCTTATTTCCAAACTGCCATATCTCGCGAACGGATTGATCAATCCGCAAAATTTCTGCGGCATCTGAAAGCAGAAACTCGCCCGATTACAACGGTATGAGCACTTTTCCCCTAGGCCGTTCCAGTTATTCATTTCGAGCATCAGAACTGCGAAAATTTTGAGTTTCTCAAGCGTTTCTTACATCCAAACTGCCATATCTCGCGAACGGATCGACCAATCCGCAAAATTTCTGTTGCATCTGCAAGTAGAAACTAGCCCGATTGCAACGGTATTCGTACTTTCCCCCTAGGCCGTTCTAGTTATTCGTTTCGAGCATCAGAACTGCGAAAATTTTGAGTTTCTCAAGCGTTTCTTACCTCCAAACTGCCATATCTCGCGAACGGATTGATCAATTCGCAAAATTTCTGCGGCATCTGAAAGTAGAAACTCGCCCGATTACAACGGTATGCGCACTTTTCCCCTAGGCCGTTCCAGTTATTCATTTCGAGCATCAGAACTGCGAAAATTTTGAGTTTCTCAAGCGTTTCTTACCTCCAAACTGCCATATCTCGCGAACGGATTGACCTATCCGCAAAATTTCTGTTGCGTCTGAAAGTAGAAACTCGCCCGATTACAACGGTGGGTGTAGTTTTCCCCTAGGCCGTTCTAGTTATTCGTTTCGAGCATCAGAACTGCGAAAATTTTGAGTTTCTCAAGCGTTTCTTATTTCCAAACTGCCATATCTCGCGAACGGATTGATCAATCCGCAAAATTTCTGCGGCATCTGAAAGCAGAAACTCGCCCGATTACAACGGTATGCGCACTTTTCCCCTAGGCCGTTCCAGTTATTCATTTCGAGCATCAGAACTGCGAAAATTTTGAGTTTCTCAAGCGTTTCTTACATCCAAACTGCCATATCTCGCGAACGGATCGACCAATCCGCAAAATTTCTGTTGCATGTGCAAGTAGAAACTCGCCCGATTACAACGGTATGCGTACTTTTCCCCTAGGCCGTTCTAGTTATTCGTGTCGAGCATCAGAACTGCGAAAATTTTGAGTTTCTCAAGCGTTTCTTAAATCCAAATTGCCATATCTCGCGAACGGATTGACCAATCCGCAAAATTTCTGTTGCATCTGAAAGTAGAAACTCGCCCGATTACAACGGTATGCGTACTTTTCCCCTATGCCGTTCTAGTTACTCGTTTCGAGCATCAGAACTGCGAAAATTTTGAGTTTCTCAAGCGTTTCTTATTTCCAAACTGCCATATCTCGCGAACGGATTGATCAATCCGCAAAATTTCTGCGGCATCTGAAAGCAGAAACTCGCCCGATTACAACGGTATGCGCACTTTTCCCCTAGGCCGTTCCAGTTATTCATTTCGAGCATCAGAACTGCGAAAATTTTGAGTTTCTCAAGCGTTTCTTACATCCAAACTGCCATATCTCGCGAACGGATCGACCAATCCGCTAAATTTCTGTTGCATCTGCAAGTAGAAACTAGCCCGATTGCAACGGTATGCGTACTTTCCCCCTAGGCCGTTCTAGTTATTCGTTTCGAGCATCAGAACTGCGAAAATTTTGAGTTTCTCAAGCGTTTCTTACTTCCAAACAGCCATATCTCGCGAACGGATCGACCCATCCGCAAAATTTCTGTTGCATATGCAAGTAGAAACTCGCCCGATTAGAACGGTGTGCGTACTATTCCCCTAGGCCTTTCTAGTTACTCGTTTCGAGCATCAGAACTGCGAAAATTTTGAGTTTATCAAGCGTTTCTTATTTCCAAACTGCCATATCTCGCGAACGGATTGATCAATCCGCAAAATTTCTGTGGCATCTGAAAGTAGAAACTCGCCCGATTACAACGGTATGCGCACTTTTCCCCTAGGCGGTTCTAGTTATTCGTTTCGAGCATCAGAACTGCGAAAATTTTGAGTTTCTCAAGCGTTTCTTATTTCCAAACTGCCATATCTCGCGAACGGATCGCCCAATCCGCAAAATTTCAGTTGCATGTGCAAGTAGAATCTCGCCCGATTACAACGGTATGCGTACTTTTCCCCTAGGCCGTTCTAGTTATTTCGTTTCGAGCATCAGAACTGCGCAAATTTTGAGTTTCTCAAGCGTTTCTTACCTCCCAACTGCCATATCTCGCGAACGGATTGACCAATCCGCAAAATTTCTGTTGCGTCTGAAAGTAGAAACTCGCCCGATTACAACGGTGTGCGTACTATTCCCCTAGGCCGTTCTAGTTACTCGTTTCGAGCATCAGAACTGCGAAAATTTTGAGTTTCTCAAGCGTTTCTTATATCCAAACTGCCATATCTCGCGAACGGATTGATCAATCCGCAAAATTTCTGTTGGATCTGAAAGTAGAAACTCGCCCGATTACAACGGTATGCGCACTTTTCCCCTAGGCCGTTCTAGTTATTCGTGTCGAGGATCGGAACTGCGAAAATTTTGAGTTTCTCAAGCGTTTCTTACATCCAAACTGCCATATCTCGCGAACGGATTGACCAATCCGCAAAATTTCTGTTGCATCTGAAAGTAGAAACTCGCCCGATTACAACGGTACGCGTACTTTTCCCCTAGGCCGTTCTAGTTATTCGTTTCGAGCATCAGAACTGCGAAAATTTGAGTTTCTCAAGCGTTTCTTATTTCCAAACTGCCATATCTCACGAACGGATTGATCAATTCGCAAAATTTCTGCGGCGTCTGAAAGTAGAAACTCGCCCGATTACAACGGTGGGTGTAGTTTTCCCCTAGGCCGTTCTAGTTATTCGTTTCGAGCATCAGAACTGCGAAAATTTTGAGTTTCTCAAGCGTTTCTTACATCCAAACTGCCATATCTCGCGAACGGATCGACCAATCCGCAAAATTTCTGTTGCATCTGCAAGTAGAAACTAGCCCGATTGCAACGGTATGCGTACTTTCCCCCTAGGCCGTTCTAGTTATTCGTTTCGAGCATCAGAACTGCGAAAATTTTGAGTTTCTCAAGCGTTTCTTACTTCCAAACTGCCATATCTCGCGAACGGATCGACCAATCCGCAAAATTTCTGTTGCATGTGCAAGCAGAAACTCGCCCGATTAGAACGATATGCGTACTTTTCCCCTAGGCCGTTCTAGTTATTCGTTTCGAGCATCAGAACTGCGAAAATTTTGAGTTTCTCAAGCGTTTCTTACCTCCAAACTGCCATATCTCGCGAACGGATTGATCAATCCGCAAAATTTCTGTAGCATCTGAAAGTAGAAACTCGCCCGATTACAACGGTATGCGTACTTTTCCCCTGTGCCGTTCTAGTTATTCGTTTCGAGCATCAGAACTGCGAAAATTTTGAGTTTCTCAAGCGTTTCTTATTTCCAAACTGCCATATCTCGCGAACGGATCGACCAATCCGCAAAATTTCTGTTGCATGTGCAAGTAGAATCTCGCCCGATTACAACGGTATGCGTACTTTTCCCCTAGGCCGTTCTAGTTATTTCGTTTCGAGCATCAGAACTGCGCAAATTTTGAGTTTCTCAAGCGTTTCTTACCTCCCAACTGCCATATCTCGCGAACGGATTGACCAATCCGCAAAATTTCTGTTGCGTCTGAAAGTAGAAACTCGCCCGATTACAACGGTGTGCGTACTATTCCCCTAGGCCGTTCTAGTTACTCGTTTCGAGCATCAGAACTGCGAAAATTTTGAGTTTCTCAAGCGTTTCTTATATCCAATCTGCCATATCTCGCGAACGGATTGATCAATCCGCAAAATTTCTGTTGCATCTGAAAGTAGAAACTCGCCCGATTACAACGGTATGCGCACTTTTCCCCAGGCCGTTCTAGTTATTCATTTCGAGCATCAGAACTGCGAAAATTTTGAGTTTCTCAAGCGTTTCTTACATCCAAACTGCCATATCTCGCGAACGGATCGACCAATCCGCAAAATTTCTGTTGCATGTGCAAGTAGAATCTCGCCCGATTACAACGGTATGCGTACTTTTCCCCTAGGCCGTTCTAGTTATTTCGTTTCGAGCATCAGAACTGCGCAAATTTTGAGTTTCTCAAGCGTTTCTTACCTCCCAACTGCCATATCTCGCGAACGGATTGACCAATCCGCAAAATTTCTGTTGCGTCTGAAAGTAGAAACTCGCCCGATTACAACGGTGTGCGTACTATTCCCCTAGGCCGTTCTAGTTACTCGTTTCGAGCATCAGAACTGCGAAAATTTTGAGTTTCTCAAGCGTTTCTTATATCCAAACTGCCATATCTCGCGAACGGATTGATCAATCCGCAAAATTTCTGTTGGATCTGAAAGTAGAAACTCGCCCGATTACAACGGTATGCGCACTTTTCCCCTAGGCCGTTCTAGTTATTCGTGTCGAGGATCAGAACTGCGAAAATTTTGAGTTTCTCAAGCGTTTCTTACATCCAAACTGCCATATCTCGCGAACGGATTGACCAATCCGCAAAATTTCTGTTGCATCTGAAAGTAGAAACTCGCCCGATTACAACGGTACGCGTACTTTTCCCCTAGGCCGTTCTAGTTATTCGTTTCGAGCATCAGAACTGCGAAAATTTTGAGTTTCTAAGCGTTTCTTATTTCCAAACTGCCATATCTCACGAACGGATTGATCAATTCGCAAAATTTCTGCGGCGTCTGAAAGTAGAAACTCGCCCGATTACAACGGTATGCGCACTTTTCCCCTAGGCCGTTCCAGTTATTCATTTCGAGCATCAGAACTGCGAAAATTTTGAGTTTCTCAAGCGTTTCTTACCTCCAAACAGCCATGTCTCGCGAACGGATTGACCTATCCGCAAAATTTCTGTTGCGTCTGAAAGTAGAAACTCGCCCGATTACAACGGTGGGTGTAGTTTTCCCCTAGGCCGTTCTAGTTATTCGTTTCGAGCATCAGAACTGCGAAAATTTTGAGTTTCTCAAGCGTTTCTTACATCCAAACTGCCATATCTCGCGAACGGATCGACCAATCCGCAAAATTTCTGTTGCATCTGCAAGTAGAAACTAGCCCGATTGCAACGGTATGCGTACTTTCCCCCTAGGCCGTTCTAGTTATTCGTTTCGAGCATCAGAACTGCGAAAATTTTGAGTTTCTCAAGCGTTTCTTACCTCCAAACTGCCATATCTCGCGAACGGATTGATCAATCCGCAAAATTTCTGTTGCATGTGCAAGTAGAATCTCGCCCGATTACAACGGTATGCGCACTTTTCCCCTAGGCCGTTCCAGTTATTCATTTCGAGCATCAGAACTGCGAAAATTTTGAGTTTCTCAAGCGTTTTCTTATTTCCAAACTGCCATATCTCGCGAACGGATTGATCAATCCGCAAAATTTCTGCGGCATCTGAAAGCAGAAACTCGCCCGATTACAACGGTATGCGCACTTTTCCCTAGGCCGTTCCAGTTATTCATTTCGAGCATCAGAACTGCGAAAATTTTGAGTTTCTCAAGCGTTTCTTACATCCAAACTGCCATATCTCGCGAACGGATCGACCAATCCGCAAAATTTCTGTTGCATCTGCAAGTAGAAACTAGCCGATTGCAACGGTATGCGTACTTTCCCCCTAGGCCGTTCTAGTTATTCATTTCGAGCATCAGAACTGCGAAAATTTTGAGTTTCTCAAGCGTTTCTTACTTCCAAACAGCCATATCTCGCGAACGGATCGACCCACCCGCAAAATTTCTGTTGCATATGCAAGTAGAAACTCGCCCGATTAGAACGGTGTGCGTACTATTCCCCTAGGCCGTTCTAGTTACTCGTTTCGAGCATCAGAACTGCGAAAATTTTGAGTTTATCAAGCGTTTCTTATTTCCAAACTGCCATATCTCGCGAACGGATCGACCAATCCGCAAAATTTCTGTTGCATCTGCAAGTAGAAACTAGCCCGATTGCAACGGTATGCGTACTTTCCCCCTAGGCCGTTCTAGTTATTCATTTCGAGCATCAGAACTGCGAAAATTTTGAGTTTCTCAAGCGTTTCTTACTTCCAAACAGCCATATCTCGCGAACGGATCGACCCACCCGCAAAATTTCTGTTGCATATGCAAGTAGAAACTCGCCCGATTAGAACGGTGTGCGTACTATTCCCCTAGGCCGTTCTAGTTACTCGTTTCGAGCATCAGAACTGCGCAAATTTTGAGTTTCTCAAGCGTTTTCTTACCTCCCAAACTGCCATATCTCGCGAACGGATTGACCAATCCGCAAAATTTCTGTTGCGTTCTGAAAGTAGAAACTCGCCCGATTACAACGGTGTGCGTACTATTCCCCTAGGCCGTTCTAGTTACTCGTTTCGAGCATCAGAACTGCGAAAATTTTGAGTTTCTCAAGCGTTTCTTATATCCAAACTGCCATATCTCGCGAACGGATTGATCAATCCGCAAAATTTCTGTTGGATCTGAAAGTAGAGAACTCGCCCGATTACAACGGTATGCGCACTTTTCCCCTAGGCCGTTCTAGTTATTCGTGTCGAGGATCGGAACTGCGAAAATTTTGAGTTTCTCAAGCGTTTCTTACATCCAAACTGCCATATCTCGCGAACGGATTGACCAATCCGCAAAATTTCTGTTGCATCTGAAAGTAGAAACTCGCCCGATTACAACGGTACGCGTACTTTTCCCCTAGGCCGTTCTAGTTATTCGTTTCGAGCATCAGAACTGCGAAAATTTTGAGTTTCTCAAGCGTTTTCTTATTTCCAAACTGCCATATCTCACGAACGGATTGATCAATTCGCAAAATTTCTGCGGCGTCTGAAAGTAGAAACTCGCCCGATTACAACGGTGGGTGTAGTTTTCCCCTAGGCCGTTCTAGTTATTCGTTTCGAGCATCAGAACTGCGAAAATTTTGAGTTTCTCAAGCGTTTCTTACATCCAAACTGCCATATCTCGCGAACGGATCGACCAATCCGCAAATTTCTGTTGCATCTGCAAGTAGAAACTAGCCCGATTGCAACGGTATGCGTACTTTCCCCCTAGGCCGTTCTAGTTATTCGTTTCGAGCATCAGAACTGCGAAAATTTGAGTTTCTCAAGCGTTTCTTACTTCCAAACTGCCATATCTCGCGAACGGATCGACCAATCCGCAAAATTTCTGTTGCATGTGCAAGCAGCAAACTCGCCCGATTAGAACGTATGCGTACTTTTCCCCTAGGCCGTTCTAGTTATTCGTTTCGAGCATCAGAACTGCGAAAATTTTGAGTTTCTCAAGCGTTTTCTTACCTCCAAACTGCCATATCTCGCGAACGGATTGATCAATCCGCAAAATTTCTGTAGCATCTGAAAGTAGAAACTCGCCGATTACAACGGTATGCGTACTTTTCCCCTGTGCCGTTCTAGTTATTCGTTTCGAGGCATCAGAACTGCGAAAATTTTGAGTTTCTCAAGCGTTTCTTATTTCCAAACTGCCATATCTCGCGAACGGATCGACCAATCCGCAAAATTTCTGTTGCATGTGCAAGTAGAATCTCGCCCGATTACAACGGTATGCGTACTTTTCCCCTAGGCCGTTTCTAGTTATTTCGTTTCGAGCATCAGAACTGCGCAAATTTTGAGTTTCTCAAGCGTTTCTTACCTCCCAACTGCCATATCTCGCGAACGGATTGACCAATCCGCAAAATTTCTGTTGCGTCTGAAAGTAGAAACTCGCCCGATTACAACGGTGTGCGTACTATTCCCCTAGGCCGTTCTAGTTACTCGTTTCGAGCATCAGAACTGCGAAAATTTTGAGTTTCTCAAGCGTTTCTTATATCCAATCTGCCATATCTCGCGAACGGATTGATCAATCCGCAAAATTTCTGTTGCATCTGAAAGTAGAAACTCGCCCGATTACAACGGTATGCGCACTTTTCCCCAGGCCGTTCTAGTTATTCATTTCGAGCATCAGAACTGCGAAAATTTTGAGTTTCTCAAGCGTTTCTTACATCCAAACTGCCATATCTCGCGAACGGATCGACCAATCCGCAAAATTTCTGTTGCATGTGCAAGTAGAATCTCGCCCGATTACAACGGTATGCGTACTTTTCCCCTAGGCCGTTCTAGTTATTTCGTTTCGAGCATCAGAACTGCGCAAATTTTGAGTTTCTCAAGCGTTTCTTACCTCCCAACTGCCATATCTCGCGAACGGATTGACCAATCCGCAAAATTTCTGTTGCGTCTGAAAGTAGAAACTCGCCCGATTACAACGGTGTGCGTACTATTCCCCTAGGCCGTTCTAGTTACTCGTTTCGAGCATCAGAACTGCGAAAATTTTGAGTTTCTCAAGCGTTTCTTATATCCAACTGCCATATCTCGCGAACGGATTGATCAATCCGCAAAATTTCTGTTGGATCTGAAAGTAGAAACTCGCCCGATTACAACGGTATGCGCACTTTTCCCCTAGGCCGTTCTAGTTATTCGTGTCGAGGATCAGAACTGCGAAAATTTTGAGTTTCTCAAGCGTTTCTTACATCCAAACTGCCATATCTCGCGAACGGATTGACCAATCCGCAAAATTTCTGTTGCATCTGAAAGTAGAAACTCGCCCGATTACAACGGTACGCGTACTTTTCCCCTAGGCCGTTCTAGTTATTCGTTTCGAGCATCAGAACTGCGAAAATTTTGAGTTTCTCAAGCGTTTCTTATTTCCAAACTGCCATATCTCACGAACGGATTGATCAATTCGCAAAATTTCTGCGGCGTCTGAAAGTAGAAACTCGCCCGATTACAACGGTATGCGCACTTTTCCCCTAGGCCGTTCCAGTTATTCATTTCGAGCATCAGAACTGCGAAAATTTGAGTTTCTCAAGCGTTTCTTACCTCCAAACAGCCATGTCTCGCGAACGGATTGACCTATCCGCAAAATTTCTGTTGCGTCTGAAAGTAGAAACTCGCCCGATTACAACGGTGGGTGTAGTTTTCCCCTAGGCCGTTCTAGTTATTCGTTTCGAGCATCAGAACTGCGAAAATTTTGAGTTTCTCAAGCGTTTCTTACATCCAAACTGCCATATCTCGCGAACGGATCGACCAATCCGCAAAATTTCTGTTGCATCTGCAAGTAGAAACTAGCCCGATTGCAACGGTTATGCGTACTTTCCCCCTAGGCCGTTCTAGTTATTCGTTTCGAGCATCAGAACTGCGAAAATTTTGAGTTTCTCAAGCGTTTCTTACCTCCAAACTGCCATATCTCGCGAACGGATTGATCAATCCGCAAAATTTTCTGTTGCATGTGCAAGTAGAATCTCGCCCGATTACAACGGTATGCGCACTTTTCCCCTAGGCCGTTCCAGTTATTCATTTCGAGCATCAGAACTGCGAAAATTTTGAGTTTCTCAAGCGTTTCTTATTTCCAAACTGCCATATCTCGCGAACGGATTGATCAATCCGCAAAATTTCTGCGGCATCTGAAAGCAGAAACTCGCCCGATTACAACGGTATGCGCACTTTTCCCCTAGGCCGTTCCAGTTATTCATTTCGAGCATCAGAACTGCGAAAATTTTGAGTTTCTCAAGCGTTTCTTACATCCAAACTGCCATATCTCGCGAACGGATCGACCAATCCGCAAAATTTCTGTTGCATCTGCAAGTAGAAACTAGCCCGATTGCAACGGTATGCGTACTTTCCCCCTAGGCCGTTCTAGTTATTCATTTCGAGCATCAGAACTGCGAAAATTTTGAGTTTCTCAAGCGTTTCTTACTTCCAAACAGCCATATCTCGCGAACGGATCGACCCACCCGCAAAATTTCTGTTGCATATGCAAGTAGAAACTCGCCCGATTAGAACGGTGTGCGTACTATTCCCCTAGGCCGTTCTAGTTACTCGTTTCGAGCATCAGAACTGCGAAAATTTTGAGTTTATCAAGCGTTTCTTATTTCCAAACTGCCATATCTCGCGAACGGATTGATCAATCCGCAAAATTTCTGTGGCATCTGAAAGTAGAAACTCGCCCGATTACAACGGTATGCGCACTTTTCCCCCTAGGCGGTTCTAGTTATTCGTGTCGAGCATCAGAACTGCGAAAATTTTGAGTTTCTCAAGCGGTTTCTTACATCCAAATTGCCATATCTCGCGAACGGATTGACCAATCCGCAAAATTTCTGTTGCATCTGAAAGTAGAAACTCGCCCGATTACAACGGTATGCGTACTTTTCCCCTATGCCGTTCTAGTTACTCGTTTCGAGCATCAGAAACTGCGAAAATTTTGAGTTTCTCAAGCGTTTCTTATTTCCAAACTGCCACATCTCGCGAACGGATTGATCAATCCGCAAAATTTCTGTTGCATCTGAAAGTAGAAACTCGCCCGATTACAACGGTATGCGCAACTTTTCCCCAGGCCGTTCTAGTTATTCATTTCGAGCATCAGAACTGCGAAAATTTTGAGTTTCTCAAGCGTTTCTTACATCCAAACTGCCATATCTCGCGAACGGATCGACCAATCCGCAAAATTTCTGTTGCATGTGCAAGTAGAATCCCGATTACAACGGTATGCGTACTTTTCCCCTAGGCCGTTCTAGTTATTTCGTTTCGAGCATCAGAACTGCGCAAATTTTGAGTTTCTCAAGCGTTTCTTACCTCCCAACTGCCATATCTCGCGAACGGATTGACCTATCCGCAAAATTTCTGTTGCGTCTGAAAGTAGAAACTCGCCCGATTACAACGGTGGGTGTAGTTTTCCCCTAGGCCGTTCTAGTTATTCGTTTCGAGCATCAGAACTGCGAAAATTTTGAGTTTCTCAAGCGTTTCTTATTTCCAAACTGCCATATCTCGCGAACGGATTGATCAATCCGCAAAATTTCTGCGGCATCTGAAAGCAGAAACTCGCCCGATTACAACGGTATGCGCACTTTTCCCCTAGGCCGTTCCAGTTATTCATTTCGAGCATCAGAACTGCGAAAATTTTGAGTTTCTCAAGCGTTTCTTACATCCAAACTGCCATATCTCGCGAACGGATCGACCAATCCGCAAAATTTCTGTTGCATGTGCAAGTAGAAACTCGCCCGATTACAACGGTATGCGTACTTTTCCCCTAGGCCGTTCTAGTTATTCGTGTCGAGCATCAGAACTGCGAAAATTTTGAGTTTCTCAAGCGTTTCTTACATCCAAATTGCCATATCTCGCGAACGGATTGACCAATCCGCAAAATTTCTGTTGCATCTGAAAGTAGAAACTCGCCCGATTACAACGGTATGCGTACTTTTCCCCTATGCCGTTCTAGTTACTCGTTTCGAGCATCAGAACTGCGAAAATTTTGAGTTTCTCAAGCGTTTCTTATTTCCAAACTGCCATATCTCGCGAACGGATTGATCAATCCGCAAAATTTCTGCGGCATCTGAAAGCAGAAACTCGCCCGATTACAACGGTATGCGCACTTTTCCCCTAGGCCGTTCCAGTTATTCATTTCGAGCATCAGAACTGCGAAAATTTTGAGTTTCTCAAGCGTTTCTTACATCCAAACTACCATATCTCGCGAACGGATCGACCAATCCGCAAAATTTCTGTTGCATCTGCAAGTAGAAACTAGCCCGATTGCAACGGTATGCGTACTTTCCCCTTAGGCCGTTCTAGTTATTCGTTTCGAGCATCAGAACTGCGAAAATTTTGAGTTTCTCAAGCGTTTCTTACTTCCAAACAGCCATATCTCGCGAACGGATCGACCCATCCGCAAAATTTCTGTTGCATATGCAAGTAGAAACTCGCCCGATTAGAACGGTGTGCGTACTATTCCCCTAGGCCGTTCTAGTTACTCGTTTCGAGCATCAGAACTGCGAAAATTTTGAGTTTATCAAGCGTTTCTTATTTTTAAAACTGCCATATCTCGCGAACGGATTGATCAATCCGCAAAATTTCTGTGGCATCTGAAAGTAGAAACTCGCCCGATTACAACGGTATGCGCACTTTTCCCCTAGGCGGTTCTAGTTATTCGTTTCGAGCATCAGAACTGCGAAAATTTTGAGTTTCTCAAGCGTTTCTTATTTCCAAACTGCCATATCTCGCGAACGGATCGCCCAATCCGCAAAATTTCAGTTGCATGTGCAAGTAGAATCTCGCCCGATTACAACGGTATGCGTACTTTTCCCCTAGGCCGTTCTAGTTATTTCGTTTCGAGCATCAGAACTGCGCAAATTTTGAGTTTCTCAAGCGTTTCTTACCTCCCAACTGCCATATCTCGCGAACGGATTGACCAATCCGCAAAATTTCTGTTGCGTCTGAAAGTAGAAACTCGCCCGATTACAACGGTGTGCGTACTATTCCCCTAGGCCGTTCTAGTTACTCGTTTCGAGCATCAGAACTGCGAAAATTTTGAGTTTCTCAAGCGTTTCTTATATCCAAACTGCCATATCTCGCGAACGGATTGATCAATCCGCAAAATTTCTGTTGGATCTGAAAGTAGAAACTCGCCCGATTACAACGGTATGCGCACTTTTCCCCTAGGCCGTTCTAGTTATTCGTGTCGAGGATCAGAACTGCGAAAATTTTGAGTTTCTCAAGCGTTTCTTACATCCAAACTGCCATATCTCGCGAACGGATTGACCAATCCGCAAAATTTCTGTTGCATCTGAAAGTAGAAACTCGCCCGATTACAACGGTACGCGTACTTTTCCCCTAGGCCGTTCTAGTTATTCGTTTCGAGCATCAGAACTGCGAAAATTTTGAGTTTCTCAAGCGTTTCTTATTTCCAAACTGCCATATCTCACGAACGGATTGATCAATTCGCAAAATTTCTGCGGCGTCTGAAAGTAGAAACTCGCCCGATTACAACGGTATGCGCACTTTTCCCCTAGGCCGTTCCAGTTATTCATTTCGAGCATCAGAACTGCGAAAATTTTGAGTTTCTCAAGCGTTTCTTACCTCCAAACAGCCATGTCTCGCGAACGGATTGACCTATCCGCAAAATTTCTGTTGCGTCTGAAAGTAGAAACTCGCCCGATTACAACGGTGGGTGTAGTTTTCCCCTAGGCCGTTCTAGTTATTCGTTTCGAGCATCAGAACTGCGAAAATTTTGAGTTTCTCAAGCGTTTCTTACATCCAAACTGCCATATCTCGCGAACGGATCGACCAATCCGCAAAATTTCTGTTGCATCTGCAAGTAGAAACTAGCCCGATTGCAACGGTATGCGTACTTTTCCCCTAGGCCGTTGTAGTTATTCGTTTCGAGCATGAGAACTGCGAAAATTTTGAGTTTCTCAAGCGTTTCTTACCTCCAAACTGCCATATCTCGCGAACGGATTGACCAATCCGCAAAATTTCTGTTGCATCTGAAAGTAGAAACTCGCCCGATTGCAACGGTATGCGTACTTTTCCCCTAGGCCGTTCTAGCTGTTCGTTTCGAGCATCAGAACTGCGAAAATTTTGAGTTTCTCAAGCGTTGCTTACCTCCAAGCTGCCATATCTCGCGAACGGATTGACCAATCCGCAAAATTTCTGTTGCATCTGAAAGTAGAAACTCGCCCGATTACAACGGTATGCGTACTTTCCCCCTAGGCCGTTCTAGTTATTCGTTTCGAGCATCAGAACTGCGAAAATTTTGAGTTTCTCAAGCGTTTCTTACTTCCAAACTGCCATATCTCGCGAACGGATCGACCAATCCGCAAAATTTCTGTTGCATGTGCAAGTAGAAACTCGCCCGATTAGAACGGTATGCGTACTTTTCCCCTAGGCCGTTCTAGTTATTCGTGTCGAGCATCAGAACTGCGAAAATTTTGAGTTTCTCAAGCGTTTCTTACATCCAAATTGCCATATCTCGCGAACGGATTGACCAATCCGCAAAATTTCTGTTGCATCTGAAAGTAGAAACTCGCCCGATTACAACGGTATGCGTACTTTTCCCCTATGCCGTTCTAGTTACTCGTTTCGAGCATCAGAACTGCGAAAATTTTGAGTTTCTCAAGCGTTTCTTATTTCCAAACTGCCATATCTCGCGAACGGATTGATCAATCCGCAAAATTTCTGCGGCATCTGAAAGCAGAAACTCGCCCGATTACAACGGTATGCGCACTTTTCCCCTAGGCCGTTCCAGTTATTCATTTCGAGCATCAGAACTGCGAAAATTTTGAGTTTCTCAAGCGTTTCTTACATCCAAACTGCCATATCTCGCGAACGGATCGACCAATCCGCAAAATTTCTGTTGCATCTGCAAGTAGAAACTAGCCCGATTGCAACGGTGTGCGTACTTTCCCCTTAGGCCGTTCTAGTTATTCGTTTCGAGCATCAGAACTGCGAAAATTTTGAGTTTCTCAAGCGTTTCTTACTTCCAAACAGCCATATCTCGCGAACGGATCGACCCATCCGCAAAATTTCTGTTGCATATGCAAGTAGAAACTCGCCCGATTAGAACGGTGTGCGTACTATTCCCCTAGGCCGTTCTAGTTACTCGTTTCGAGCATCAGAACTGCGAAAATTTTGAGTTTATCAAGCGTTTCTTATTTCCAAACTGCCATATCTCGCGAACGGATTGATCAATCCGCAAAATTTCTGTGGCATCTGAAAGTAGAAACTCGCCCGATTACAACGGTATGCGCACTTTTCCCCTAGGCGGTTCTAGTTATTCGTTTCGAGCATCAGAACTGCGAAAATTTTGAGTTTCTCAAGCGTTTCTTATTTCCAAACTGCCATATCTCGCGAACGGATCGCCCAATCCGCAAAATTTCAGTTGCATGTGCAAGTAGAATCTCGCCCGATTACAACGGTATGCGTACTTTTCCCCTAGGCCGTTCTAGTTATTTCGTTTCGAGCATCAGAACTGCGCAAATTTTGAGTTTCTCAAGCGTTTCTTACCTCCCAACTGCCATATCTCGCGAACGGATTGACCAATCCGCAAAATATCTGTTGCGTCTGAAAGTAGAAACTCGCCCGATTACAACGGTGTGCGTACTATTCCCCTAGGCCGTTCTAGTTACTCGTTTCGAGCATCAGAACTGCGAAAATTTTGAGTTTCTCAAGCGTTTCTTATATCCAAACTGCCATATCTCGCGAACGGATTGATCAATCCGCAAAATTTCTGTTGGATCTGAAAGTAGAAACTCGCCCGATTACAACGGTATGCGCACTTTTCCCCTAGGCCGTTCTAGTTATTCGTGTCGAGGATCAGAACTGCGAAAATTTTGAGTTTCTCAAGCGTTTCTTACCTCCAAACTGCCATATCTCGCGAACGGATTGATCAATCCGCAAAATTTCTGTAGCATCTGAAAGTAGAAACTCGCCCGATTACAACGGTATGCGTACTTTTCCCCTGTGCCGTTCTAGTTATTCGTTTCGAGCATCAGAACTGCGAAAATTTTGAGTTTCTCAAGCGTTTCTTATTTCCAAACTGCCATATCTCGCGAACGGATCGACCAATCCGCAAAATTTCTGTTGCATGTGCAAGTAGAATCTCGCCCGATTACAACGGTATGCGTACTTTTCCCCTAGGCCGTTCTAGTTATTTCGTTTCGAGCATCAGAACTGCGCAAATTTTGAGTTTCTCAAGCGTTTCTTACCTCCCAACTGCCATATCTCGCGAACGGATTGACCAATCCGCAAAATTTCTGTTGCGTCTGAAAGTAGAAACTCGCCCGATTACAACGGTGTGCGTACTATTCCCCTAGGCCGTTCTAGTTACTCGTTTCGAGCATCAGAACTGCGAAAATTTTGAGTTTCTCAAGCGTTTCTTATATCCAATCTGCCATATCTCGCGAACGGATTGATCAATCCGCAAAATTTCTGTTGCATCTGAAAGTAGAAACTCGCCCGATTACAACGGTATGCGCACTTTTCCCCAGGCCGTTCTAGTTATTCGTGTCGAGCATCAGAACTGCGTAAATTTTGAGTTTCTCAAGCGTTTCTTACATCCAAACTGCCATATCTCGCGAACGGATTGACCAATCCGCAAAATTTCTGTTGCATCTGAAAATAGAAACTCGCCCGATTACAACGGTTTGCGTACTTTTCCCCTAGGCCGTTCTAGTTATTCGTTTCTAGCATCAGAACTGCGAAAATTTTGAGTTTCTCAAGCGTTTCTTACCTCCAAACTGCCATATCTCGCGAACGGATTGATCAATCCACAAAATTTCTGTTGCATCTGAAAGTAGAAACTCGCCCGATTAGAACGGTATGCGTACTTTTCCCCTAGGCCGTTCTAGTTACTCGTTTCGAGCATCAGAACTGCGAAAATTTTGAGTTTCTCAAGCGTTTCTTACATCCATACTGCCATATCTCGCGAACGGATCGACCAATCCGCAAAATTTCTGTTGCATCTGCAAGTAGAAACTAGCCCGATTGCAACGGTATGCGTACTTTCCCCCTAGGCCGTTCTAGTTATTCGTTTCGAGCATCAGAACTGCGAAAATTTTGAGTTTCTCAAGCGTTTCTTACTTCCAAACTGCCATATCTCGCGAACGGATCGACCAATCCGCAAAATTTCTGTTGCATGTGCAAGTAGAAACTCGCCCGATTAGAACGGTATGCGTACTTTTCCCCTAGGCCGTTCTAGTTATTCGTTTCGAGCATCAGAACTGCGAAAATTTTGAGTTTCTCAAGCGTTTCTTACCTCCAAACTGCCATATCTCGCGAACGGATTGATCAATCCGCAAAATTTCTGTTGCATCTGAAAGTAGAAACTCGCCCGATTACAACGGTATGCGTACTTTTCCCCTGTGCCGTTCTAGTTATTCGTTTCGGGCATCAGAACTGCGAAAATTTTGAGTTTCTCAAGCGTTTCTTATTTCCAAACTGCCATATCTCGCGAACGGATCGACCAATCCGCAAAATTTCTGTTGCATGTGCAAGTAGAATCTCGCCCGATTACAACGGTATGCGTACTTTTCCCCTAGGCCGTTCTAGTTATTTCGTTTCGAGCATCAGAACTGCGCAAATTTTGAGTTTCTCAAGCGTTTCTTACCTCCCAACTGCCATATCTCGCGAACGGATTGACCAATCCGCAAAATTTCTGTTGCGTCTGAAAGTAGAAACTCGCCCGATTACAACGGTGTGCGTACTATTCCCCTAGGCCGTTCTAGTTACTCGTTTCGAGCATCAGAACTGCGAAAATTTTGAGTTTCTCAAGCGTTTCTTATATCCAATCTGCCATATCTCTCGAACGGATTGATCAATCCGCAAAATTTCTGTTGCATCTGAAAGTAGAAACTCGCCCGATTACAACGGTATGCGCACTTTTCCCCAGGCCGTTCTAGTTATTCGTGTCGAGCATCAGAACTGCGAAAATTTTGAGTTTCTCAAGCGTTTCTTACATCCAAACTGCCATATCTCGCGAACGGATTGACCAATCCGCAAAATTTCTGTTGCATCTGAAAATAGAAACTCGCCCGATTACAACGGTTTGCGTACTTTTCCCCTAGGCCGTTCTAGTTATTCGTTTCTAGCATCAGAACTGCGAAAATTTTGAGTTTCTCAAGCGTTTCTTACCTCCAAACTGCCATATCTCGCGAACGGATTGATCAATCCACAAAATTTCTGTTGCATCTGAAAGTAGAAACTCGCCCGATTAGAACGGTATGCGTACTTTTCCCCTAGGCCGTTCTAGTTACTCGTTTCGAGCATCAGAACTGCGAAAATTTTGAGTTTATCAAGCGTTTCTTATTTCCAAACTGCCATATCTCGCGAACGGATTGATCAATCCGCAAAATGTCTGTGGCATCTGAAAGTAGAAACTCGCCCGATTACAACGGTATGCGCACTTTTCCCCTAGGCGGTTCTAGTTATTCGTTTCGAGCATCAGAACTGCGAAAATTTTGAGTTTCTCAAGCGTTTCTTATTTCCAAACTGCCATATCTCGCGAACGGATCGACCAATCCGCAAAATTTCTGTTACATGTGCAAGTAGAATTATGCCCGATTACAACGGTATGCGTACTTTTCCCCTAGGCCGTTCTAGTTATTTCGTTTCGAGCATCAGAACTGCGCAAATTTTGAGTTTCTCAAGCGTTTCTTACCACCCAACTGCCATATCTCGCGAACGGATTGACCAATCCGCAAAATTTCTGTTGCCTCTGAAAGTAGAAACTCGCCCGATTACAACGGTGTGCGTACTATTCCCCTAGGCCGTTCTAGTTACTCGTTTCGAGCATCAGAACTGCGAAAATTTTGAGTTTCTCAAGCGTTTCTTATATCCAAACTGCCATATCTCGCGAACGGATTGATCAATCCGCAAAATTTCTGTTGCATCTGAATGTAGAAACTCGCCCGATTACAACGGTATGCGCACTTTTCCCCAGGCCGTTCTAGTTATTCGTGTCGAGCATCAGAACTGCGAAAATTTTGAGTTTCTCAAGCGTTTCTTACATCCAAACTGCCATATCTCGCGAACGGATTGACCAATCCGCAAAATTTCTGTTGCATCTGAAAGTAGAAACTCGCCCGATTACAACGGTTTGCGTACTTTTCCCCTAGGCCGTTCTAGTTATTCGTTTCGAGCATCAGAACTGCGAAAATTTTGAGTTTCTCAAGCGTTTCTTACCTCCAAACTGCCATATCTCGCGAACGGATTGATCAATCCACAAAATTTCTGTTGCATCTGAAAGTAGAAACTCGCCCGATTACAACGGTATGCGTACTTTTCCCCTATGCCGTTCTAGTTATTCGTTTCGAGCATCAGAACTGCGAAAATTTTGAGTTTCTCAAGCGTTTCTTATTTCCAAACTGCCATATCTCGCGAACGGATTGATCAATCCGCAAAATGTCTGTGGCATCTGAAAGTAGAAACTCGCCCGATTACAACGGTATGCGCACTTTTCCCCTAGGCGGTTCTAGTTATTCGTTTCGAGCATCAGAACTGCGAAAATTTTGAGTTTCTCAAGCGTTTCTTATTTCCAAACTGCCATATCTCGCGAACGGATCGACCAATCCGCAAAATTTCTGTTACATGTGCAAGTAGAATTATGCCCGATTACAACGGTATGCGTACTTTTCCCCTAGGCCGTTCTAGTTATTTCGTTTCGAGCATCAGAACTGCGCAAATTTTGAGTTTCTCAAGCGTTTCTTACCACCCAACTGCCATATCTCGCGAACGGATTGACCAATCCGCAAAATTTCTGTTGCCTCTGAAAGTAGAAACTCGCCCGATTACAACGGTGTGCGTACTATTCCCCTAGGCCGTTCTAGTTACTCGTTTCGAGCATCAGAACTGCGAAAATTTTGAGTTTCTCAAGCGTTTCTTATATCCAAACTGCCATATCTCGCGAACGGATTGATCAATCCACAAAATTTCTGTTGCATCTGAAAGTAGAAACTCGCCCGATTAGAACGGTATGCGTACTTTTCCCCTAGGCCGTTCTAGTTACTCGTTTCGAGCATCAGAACTGCGAAAATTTTGAGTTTATCAAGCGTTTCTTATTTCCAAACTGCCATATCTCGCGAACGGATTGATCAATCCGCAAAATGTCTGTGGCATCTGAAAGTAGAAACTCGCCCGATTACAACGGTATGCGCACTTTTCCCCTAGGCGGTTCTAGTTATTCGTTTCGAGCATCAGAACTGCGAAAATTTTGAGTTTCTCAAGCGTTTCTTATTTCCAAACTGCCATATCTCGCGAACGGATCGACCAATCCGCAAAATTTCTGTTACATGTGCAAGTAGAATTATGCCCGATTACAACGGTATGCGTACTTTTCCCCTAGGCCGTTCTAGTTATTTCGTTTCGAGCATCAGAACTGCGCAAATTTTGAGTTTCTCAAGCGTTTCTTACCACCCAACTGCCATATCTCGCGAACGGATTGACCAATCCGCAAAATTTCTGTTGCCTCTGAAAGTAGAAACTCGCCCGATTACAACGGTGTGCGTACTATTCCCCTAGGCCGTTCTAGTTACTCGTTTCGAGCATCAGAACTGCGAAAATTTTGAGTTTCTCAAGCGTTTCTTATATCCAAACTGCCATATCTCGCGAACGGATTGATCAATCCACAAAATTTCTGTTGCATCTGAAAGTAGAAACTCGCCCGATTAGAACGGTATGCGTACTTTTCCCCTAGGCCGTTCTAGTTACTCGTTTCGAGCATCAGAACTGCGAAAATTTTGAGTTTATCAAGCGTTTCTTATTTCCAAACTGCCATATCTCGCGAACGGATTGATCAATCCGCAAAATGTCTGTGGCATCTGAAAGTAGAAACTCGCCCGATTACAACGGTATGCGCACTTTTCCCCTAGGCGGTTCTAGTTATTCGTTTCGAGCATCAGAACTGCGAAAATTTTGAGTTTCTCAAGCGTTTCTTATTTCCAAACTGCCATATCTCGCGAACGGATCGACCAATCCGCAAAATTTCTGTTACATGTGCAAGTAGAATTATGCCCGATTACAACGGTATGCGTACTTTTCCCCTAGGCCGTTCTAGTTATTTCGTTTCGAGCATCAGAACTGCGCAAATTTTGAGTTTCTCAAGCGTTTCTTACCACCCAACTGCCATATCTCGCGAACGGATTGACCAATCCGCAAAATTTCTGTTGCCTCTGAAAGTAGAAACTCGCCCGATTACAACGGTGTGCGTACTATTCCCCTAGGCCGTTCTAGTTACTCGTTTCGAGCATCAGAACTGCGAAAATTTTGAGTTTCTCAAGCGTTTCTTATATCCAAACTGCCATATCTCGCGAACGGATTGATCAATCCGCAAAATTTCTGTTGCATCTGAATGTAGAAACTCGCCCGATTACAACGGTATGCGCACTTTTCCCCAGGCCGTTCTAGTTATTCGTGTCGAGCATCAGAACTGCGAAAATTTTGAGTTTCTCAAGCGTTTCTTACATCCAAACTGCCATATCTCGCGAACGGATTGACCAATCCGCAAAATTTCTGTTGCATCTGAAAGTAGAAACTCGCCCGATTACAACGGTTTGCGTACTTTTCCCCTAGGCCGTTCTAGTTATTCGTTTCGAGCATCAGAACTGCGAAAATTTTGAGTTTCTCAAGCGTTTCTTACCTCCAAACTGCCATATCTCGCGAACGGATTGATCAATCCACAAAATTTCTGTTGCATCTGAAAGTAGAAACTCGCCCGATTACAACGGTATGCGTACTTTTCCCCTATGCCGTTCTAGTTATTCGTTTCGAGCATCAGAACTGCGAAAATTTTGAGTTTCTCAAGCGTTTCTTATTTCCAAACTGCCATATCTCGCGAACGGATTGATCAATCCGCAAAATGTCTGTGGCATCTGAAAGTAGAAACTCGCCCGATTACAACGGTATGCGCACTTTTCCCCTAGGCGGTTCTAGTTATTCGTTTCGAGCATCAGAACTGCGAAAATTTTGAGTTTCTCAAGCGTTTCTTATTTCCAAACTGCCATATCTCGCGAACGGATCGACCAATCCGCAAAATTTCTGTTACATGTGCAAGTAGAATTATGCCCGATTACAACGGTATGCGTACTTTTCCCCTAGGCCGTTCTAGTTATTTCGTTTCGAGCATCAGAACTGCGCAAATTTTGAGTTTCTCAAGCGTTTCTTACCACCCAACTGCCATATCTCGCGAACGGATTGACCAATCCGCAAAATTTCTGTTGCCTCTGAAAGTAGAAACTCGCCCGATTACAACGGTGTGCGTACTATTCCCCTAGGCCGTTCTAGTTACTCGTTTCGAGCATCAGAACTGCGAAAATTTTGAGTTTCTCAAGCGTTTCTTATATCCAAACTGCCATATCTCGCGAACGGATTGATCAATCCGCAAAATTTCTGTTGCATCTGAATGTAGAAACTCGCCCGATTACAACGGTATGCGCACTTTTCCCCAGGCCGTTCTAGTTATTCGTGTCGAGCATCAGAACTGCGAAAATTTTGAGTTTCTCAAGCGTTTCTTACATCCAAACTGCCATATCTCGCGAACGGATTGACCAATCCGCAAAATTTCTGTTGCATCTGAAAGTAGAAACTCGCCCGATTACAACGGTTTGCGTACTTTTCCCCTAGGCCGTTCTAGTTATTCGTTTCGAGCATCAGAACTGCGAAAATTTTGAGTTTCTCAAGCGTTTCTTACCTCCAAACTGCCATATCTCGCGAACGGATTGATCAATCCACAAAATTTCTGTTGCATCTGAAAGTAGAAACTCGCCCGATTACAACGGTATGCGTACTTTTCCCCTATGCCGTTCTAGTTATTCGTTTCGAGCATCAGAACTGCGAAAATTTTGAGTTTCTCAAGCGTTTCTTACTTCCAAACTGCCATATCTCGCGAACGGATCGACCAATCCGCAAAATTTCTGTTGCATGTGCAAGTAGAAACTCGCCCGATTACAACGGTATGCGTACTTTTCCCCTAGGCCGTTCTAGTTATTCGTGTCGAGCATCAGAACTGCGAAAATTTTGAGTTTCTCAAGCGTTTCTTACATCCAAACTGCCATATCTCGCGAACGGATCGACCAATCCGCAAAATTTCTGTTGCATCTGCAAGTAGAAACTAGCCCGATTGCAACGGTATGCGTACTTTCCCCCTAGGCCGTTCTAGTTATTCGTGTCGAGCATCAGAACTGCGCCAATTTTGAGTTTCCCAAGCGTTTCTTATATCCAAACTGCCATATCTCGCGAACGGATTGATCAATCCGCAAAATTTCTGATGCATCTGAAAGTAGAAACTCGCCCGATTACAACGGTATGCGTACTTTCCCCCTAGGCCGTTCTAGTTATTCGTTTCGAGCATCAGAACTGCGAAAATTTTGAGTTTCTCAAGCGTTTCTTACTTCCAAACTGCCATATCTCGCGAACGGATCGACCAATCCGCAAAATTTCTGTTGCATGTGCAAGTAGAAACTCGCCCGATTACAACGGTATGCGTACTTTTCCCCTAGGCCGTTCTAGTTATTCGTGTCGAGCATCAGAACTACGAAAATTTTGAGTTTCTCAAGCGTTTCTTACATCCAAACTGCCATATCTCGCGAACGGATTGACCAATCCGCAAAATTTCTGTTGCATCTGAAAGTAGAAACTCGCCCGATTACAACGGTATGCGTACTTTTCCCCTATGCCGTTCTAGTTACTCGTTTCGAGCATCAGAACTGCGAAAATTTTGAGTTTCTCAAGCGTTTCTTATTTCCAAACTGCCATATCTCGCGAACGGATCGACCAATCCGCAAAATTTCTGTTGCATCTGCAAGCAGAAACTAGCCCGATTGCAACGGTATGCGTACTTTCCCCCTAGGCCGTTCTAGTTATTCGTTTCGAGCATCAGAACTGCGAAAATTTTGAGTTTCTCAAGCGTTTCTTACTTCCAAACTGCCATATCTCGCGAACGGATCGACCAATCCGCAAAATTTCTGTTGCATGTGCAAGTAGAAACTCGCCCGATTAGAACGGTATGCGTACTTTTCCCCTTGGCCGTTCTAGTTATTCGTTTCGAGCATCAGAACTGCGAAAATTTTGCGTTTCTCAAGCGTATCTTACCTCCAAACTGCCATATCTCGCGAACGGATTGATCAATCCGCAAAATTTCTGTTGCATCTGAAAGTAGAAACTCGCCCGATTACAACGGTATGCGTACTTTTCCCCTATGCCGTTCTAGTTACTCGTTTCGAGCATCAGAACTGCGAAAATTTTGAGTTTATCAAGCGTTTCTTATTTCCAAACTGCCATATCTCGCGAACGGATTGATCAATCCGCAAAATGTCTGTGGCATCTGAAAGTAGAAACTCGCCCGATTACAACGGTATGCGCACTTTTCCCCTAGGCGGTTCTAGTTATTCGTTTCGAGCATCAGAACTGCGAAAATTTTGAGTTTCTCAAGCGTTTCTTATTTCCAAACTGCCATATCTCGCGAACGGATCGACCAATCCGCAAAATTTCTGTTGCATGTGCAAGTAGAATCTCGCCCGATTACAACGGTATGCGTACTTTTCCCCTAGGCCGTTCTAGTTATTTCGTTTCGAGCATCAGAACTGCGAAAATTTTGAGTTTCACAAGCGTTTCTTATATCCAAACTGCCATATCTCGCGAACGGATTGATCAATCCGCAAAATTTCTGATGCATCTGAAAGTAGAAACTCGCCCGATTACAACGGTATGCGCACTTTTCCCCTAGGCCGTTCTAGTTATTCGTGTCGAGCATCAGAACTGCGAAAATTTTGAGTTTCTCAAGCGTTTCTTACATCCAAACTGCCATATCTCGCGAACGGATTGACCAATCCGCAAAATTTCTGTTGCATCTGAAAGTAGAAACTCGCCCGATTACAACGGTATGCGTACTTTTCCCCTATGCCGTTCTAGTTACTCGTTGCGAGCATCAGAACTGCGAAAATTTTGAGTTTCTCAAGCGTTTCTTATTTCCAAACTGCCATATCTCGCGAACGGATTGATCAATCCGCAAAATTTCTGCGGCATCTGAAAGTAGAAACTCGCCCGATTACAACGGTATGCGCACTTTTCCCCTAGGCCGTTCCAGTTATTCATTTCGAGCATCAGAACTGCGAAAATTTTGAGTTTCTCAAGCGTTTCTTACCTCCAAACTGCCATATCTCGCGAACGGATTGACCTATCCGCAAAATTTCTGTTGCGTCTGGAAGTAGAAGCTCGCCCGATTACAACGGTGGCTGTACTTTTCCCCTAGGCCGTTCTAGTTATTCGTTTCGAGCATCAGAACTGCGAAAATTTTGAGTTTCTCAAGCGTTTCTTACCTCCAAACTGCCATATCTCGCGAACGGATCGACCAATCCGCAAAATTTCTGTTGCATGTGCAAGTAGAATCTCGCCCGATTACAACGGTATGCGTACTTTTCTCCTAGGCCGTTCTAGTTATTTCGTTTCGAGCATCAGAACTGCGCAAATTTTGAGTTTCTCAAGCGTTTCTTACCTCCCAACTGCCATATCTCGCGAACGGATTGACCAATCCGCAAAATTTCTGTTGCATGTGCAAGTAGAATCTCGCCCGATTACAACGGTATGCGTACTTTTCTCCTAGGCCGTTCTAGTTATTTCGTTTCGAGCATCAGAACTGCGCAAATTTTGAGTTTCTCAAGCGTGTCTTACCTCCCAACTGCCATATCTCGCGAACGGATTGACCAATCCGCAAAATTTCTGTTGCGTCTGAAAGTAGAAACTCGCCCGATTACAACGGTGTGCGTACTATTCCCCTAGGCCGTTCTAGTTACTCGTTTCGAGCATCAGAACTGCGAAAATTTTGAGTTTCTCAAGCGTTTCTTATATCCAAACTGCCATATCTCGCGAACGGATTGATCAATCCGCAAAATTTCTGTTGCATCTGAAAGTAGAAACTCGCCCGATTACAACGGTATGCGCACTTTTCCCCAGGCCGTTCTAGTTATTCGTGTCGAGCATCAGAACTGCGAAAATTTTGAGTTTCTCAAGCGTTTCTTACATCCAAACTTCCATATCTCGCGAACGGATTGACCAATCCGCAAAATTTCTGTTGCATCTGAAAGTAGAAACTCGCCCGATTACAACGGTATGCGTACTTTTCCCCTAGGCCGTTCTAGTTATTCGTTTCGAGCATCAGAACTGCGAAAATTTTGAGTTTCTCAAGCGTTTCTTATTTCCAAACTGCCATATCTCGCGAACGGATTGATCAATTCGCAAAATTTCTGCGGCATCTGAAAGTAGAAACTCGCCCGATTACAACGGTATGCGCACTTTTCCCCTAGGCCGTTCCAGTTATTCATTTCGAGCATCAGAACTGCGAAAATTTTGAGTTTCTCAAGCGTTTCTTACTTCCAAACTGCCATATCTCGCGAACGGATCGACCAATCCGCAAAATTTCTGTTGCATGTGCAAGTAGAATCTTGCCCGATTACAACGGTATGCGTACTTTTCCCCTAGGCCGTTCTAGTTATTTCGTTTCGAGCATCAGAACTGCGCAAATTTTGAGTTTCTCAAGCGTTTCTTACCTCCCAACTGCCATATCTCGCGAACGGATTGACCAATCCGCAAAATTTTTGTTGCGTCTGAAAGTAGAAACTCGCCCGATTACAACGGTGTGCGTACTATTCCCCTAGGCCGTTCTAGTTACTCGTTTCGAGCATCAGAACTGCGCAAATTTTGAGTTTCTCAAGCGTTTCTTACATCCAAACTGCCATATCTCGCGAACGGATTGATCAATCCGCAAAATTTCTGTTGCGTCTGAAAGTAGAAACTCGCCCGATTACAACGGTATGCGTACTTTTCCCCTAGGCCGTTCTAGTTATTCGTTTCGAGCATCAGAACTGCGAAAATTTTGAGTTTCTCAAGCGTTTCTTACCTCCAAACTGCCATATCTCGCGAACGGATTGATCAATCCGCAAAATTTCTGTTGCATCTGAAAGTAGAAACTCGCCCGATTACAACGGTATGCGTACTTTTCCCCTATGCCGTTCTAGTTACTCGTTTCGAGCATCAGAACTGCGAAAATTTTGAGTTTCTCAAGCGTTTCTTATTTCCAAACTGCCATATCTCGCGAACGGATCGACCAATCCGCAAAATTTCTGTTGCATGTGCAAGTAGAATCTCGCCCGATTACAACGGTATGCGTACTTTTCTCCTAGGCCGTTCTAGTTATTTCGTTTCGAGCATCAGAACTGCGCAAATTTTGAGTTTCTCAAGCGTTTCTTACCTCCCAACTGCCATATCTCGCGAACGGATTGACCAATCCGCAAAATTTCTGTTGCGTCTGAAAGTAGAAACTCGCCCGATTACAACGGTGTGCGTACTATTCCCCTAGGCCGTTCTAGTTACTCGTTTCGAGCATCAGAACTGCGAAAATTTTGAGTTTCTCAAGCGTTTCTTATATCCAAACTGCCATATCTCGCGAACGGATTGATCAATCCGCAAAATTTCTGTTGCATCTGAAAGTAGAAACTCGCCCGATTACAACGGTATGCGCACTTTTCCCCAGGCCGTTCTAGTTATTCGTGTCGAGCATCAGAACTGCGAAAGTTTTGAGTTTCTCAAGCGTTTCTTATATCCAAACTTCCATATCTCGCGAACGGATTGACCAATCCGCAAAATTTCTGTTGCATCTGAAAGTAGAAACTCGCCCGATTACAACGGTATGCGTACTTTTCCCCTAGGCCGTTCTAGTTATTCGTTTCGAGCATCAGAACTGCGAAAATTTTGAGTTTCTCAAGCGTTTCTTATTTCCAAACTGCCATATCTCGCGAACGGATTGATCAATTCGCAAAATTTCTGCGGCATCTGAAAGTAGAAACTCGCCCGATTACAACGGTATGCGCACTTTTCCCCTAGGCCGTTCCAGTTATTCATTTCGAGCATCAGAACTGCGAAAATTTTGAGTTTCTCAAGCGTTTCTTACTTCCAAACTGCCATATCTCGCGAACGGATCGACCAATCCGCAAAATTTCTGTTGCATGTGCAAGTAGAATCTTGCCCGATTACAACGGTATGCGTACTTTTCCCCTAGGCCGTTCTAGTTATTTCGTTTCGAGCATCAGAACTGCGCAAATTTTGAGTTTCTCAAGCGTTTCTTACCTCCCAACTGCCATATCTCGCGAACGGATTGACCAATCCGCAAAATTTCTGTTGCGTCTGAAAGTAGAAACTCGCCCGATTACAACGGTGTGCGTACTATTCCCCTAGGCCGTTCTAGTTACTCGTTTCGAGCATCAGAACTGCGCAAATTTTGAGTTTCTCAAGCGTTTCTTACATCCAAACTGCCATATCTCGCGAACGGATTGATCAATCCGCAAAATTTCTGTTGCGTCTGAAAGTAGAAACTCGCCCGATTACAACGGTGTGCGTACTATTCCCCTAGGCCGTTCTAGTTACTCGTTTCGAGCATCAGAACTGCGAAAATTTTGAGTTTCTCAAGCGTTTCTTATATCCAAACTGCCATATCTCGCGAACGGATTGATCAATCCGCAAAATTTCTGTTGCATCTGAAAGTAGAAACTCGCCCGATTACAACGGTATGCGTACTTTTCCCCTAGGCCGTTCTAGTTATTCGTTTCGAGCATCAGAACTGCGGAAATTTTGAGTTTCTCAAGCGTTTCTTATTTCCAAACTGCCATATCTCGCGAACGGATTGATCAATTCGCAAAATTTCTGCGGCATCTGAAAGTAGAAACTCGCCCGATTACAACGGTATGCGCACTTTTCCCCTAGGCCGTTCCAGTTATTCATTTCGAGCATCAGAACTGCGAAAATTTTGAGTTTCTCAAGCGTTTCTTACTTCCAAACTGCCATATCTCGCGAACGGATCGACCAATCCGCAAAATTTCTGTTGCATGTGCAAGTAGAATCTCGCCCGATTACAACGGTATGCGTACTTTTCCCCTAGGCCGTTCTAGTTATTTCGTTTCGAGCATCAGAACTGCGCAAATTTTGAGTTTCTCAAGCGTTTCTTACCCCCCAACTGCCATATCTCGCGAACGGATTGACCAATCCGTAAAATTTCTGTTGCGTCTGAAAGTAGAAACTCGCCCGATTACAACGGTGTGCGTACTATTCCCCTAGGCCGTTCTAGTTACTCGTTTGGAGCATCAGAACTGCGCAAATTTTGAGTTTCTCAAGCGTTTCTTATATCCAAACTGCCATATCTCGCGAACGGATTGATCAATCCGCAAAATTTCTGTTGCGTCTGAAAGTAGAAACTCGCCCGATTACAACGGTGTGCGTACTATTCCCCTAGGCCGTTCTAGTTACTCGTTTCGAGCATCAGAACTGCGAAAATTTTGAGTTTCTCAAGCGTTTCTTACTTCCAAACTGCCATATCTCGCGAACGGATCGACCAATCCGCAAAATTTCTGTTGCATGTGCAAGTAGAATCTCGCCCGATTACAACGGTATGCGTACTTTTCCCCTAGGCCGTCCTAGTTATTTCGTTTCGAGCATCAGAACTGCGCAAATTTTGAGTTTCTCAAGCGTTTCTTACCTCCAAACTGCCATATCTCGCGAACGGATTGATCAATCCGCAAAATTTCTGTTGCATCTGAAAGTAGAAACTCGCCCGATTACAACGGTATGCGTACTTTTCCCCTAGGCCGTTCTAGTTATTCGTTTCGAGCATCAGAACTGCGAAAATTTTGAGTTTCTCAAGCGTTTCTTATTTCCAAACTGCCATATCTCGCGAACGGATTGATCAATTCGCAAAATTTCTGCGGCATCTGAAAGTAGAAACTCGCCCGATTACAACGGTATGCGCACTTTTCCCCTAGGCCGTTCCAGTTATTCATTTCGAGCATCAGAACTGCGAAAATTTTGAGTTTCTCAAGCGTTTCTTACTTCCAAACTGCCATATCTCGCGAACGGATCGACCAATCCGCAAAATTTCTGTTGCATGTGCAAGTAGAATCTTGCCCGATTACAACGGTATGCGTACTTTTCCCCTAGGCCGTTCTAGTTATTTCGTTTCGAGCATCAGAACTGCGCAAATTTTGAGTTTCTCAAGCGTTTCTTACCTCCCAACTGCCATATCTCGCGAACGGATTGACCAATCCGCAAAATTTCTGTTGCGTCTGAAAGTAGAAACTCGCCCGATTACAACGGTGTGCGTACTATTCCCCTAGGCCGTTCTAGTTACTCGTTTCGAGCATCAGAACTGCGAAAATTTTGAGTTTCTCAAGCGTTTCTTACATCCAAACTGCCATATCTCGCGAACGGATTGATCAATTCGCAAAATTTCTGCGGCATCTGAAAGTAGAAACTCGCCCGATTACAACGGTATGCGCACTTTTCCCCTAGGCCGTTCCAGTTATTCATTTCGAGCATCAGAACTGCGAAAATTTTGAGTTTCTCAAGCGTTTCTTACTTCCAAACTGCCATATCTCGCGAACGGATCGACCAATCCGCAAAATTTCTGTTGCATGTGCAAGTAGAATCTTGCCCGATTACAACGGTATGCGTACTTTTCCCCTAGGCCGTTCTAGTTATTTCGTTTCGAGCATCAGAACTGCGCAAATTTTGAGTTTCTCAAGCGTTTCTTACCTCCCAACTGCCATATCTCGCGAACGGATTGACCAATCCGCAAAATTTCTGTTGCGTCTGAAAGTAGAAACTCGCCCGATTACAACGGTGTGCGTACTATTCCCCTAGGCCGTTCTAGTTACTCGTTTCGAGCATCAGAACTGCGCAAATTTTGAGTTTCTCAAGCGTTTCTTACATCCAAACTGCCATATCTCGCGAACGGATTGATCAATCCGCAAAATTTCTGTTGCGTCTGAAAGTAGAAACTCGCCCGATTACAACGGTGTGCGTACTATTCCCCTAGGCCGTTCTAGTTACTCGTTTCGAGCATCAGAACTGCGAAAATTTTGAGTTTCTCAAGCGTTTCTTATATCCAAACTGCCATATCTCGCGAACGGATTGATCAATCCGCAAAATTTCTGTTGCATCTGAAAGTAGAAACTCGCCCGATTACAACGGTATGCGTACTTTTCCCCTAGGCCGTTCTAGTTATTCGTTTCGAGCATCAGAACTGCGAAAATTTTGAGTTTCTCAAGCGTTTCTTATTTCCAAACTGCCATATCTCGCGAACGGATTGATCAATTCGCAAAATTTCTGCGGCATCTGAAAGTAGAAACTCGCCCGATTACAACGGTATGCGCACTTTTCCCCTAGGCCGTTCCAGTTATTCATTTCGAGCATCAGAACTGCGAAAATTTTGAGTTTCTCAAGCGTTTCTTACTTCCAAACTGCCATATCTCGCGAACGGATCGACCAATCCGCAAAATTTCTGTTGCATGTGCAAGTAGAATCTCGCCCGATTACAACGGTATGCGTACTTTTCCCCTAGGCCGTTCTAGTTATTTCGTTTCGAGCATCAGAACTGCGCAAATTTTGAGTTTCTCAAGCGTTTCTTACCTCCCAACTGCCATATCTCGCGAACGGATTGACCAATCCGTAAAATTTCTGTTGCGTCTGAAAGTAGAAACTCGCCCGATTACAACGGTGTGCGTACTATTCCCCTAGGCCGTTCTAGTTACTCGTTTCGAGCATCAGAACTGCGCAAATTTTGAGTTTCTCAAGCGTTTCTTATATCCAAACTGCCATATCTCGCGAACGGATTGATCAATCCGCAAAATTTCTGTTGCGTCTGAAAGTAGAAACTCGCCCGATTACAACGGTGTGCGTACTATTCCCCTAGGCCGTTCTAGTTACTCGTTTCGAGCATCAGAACTGCGAAAATTTTGAGTTTCTCAAGCGTTTCTTACTTCCAAACTGCCATATCTCGCGAACGGATCGACCAATCCGCAAAATTTCTGTTGCATGTGCAAGTAGAATCTCGCCCGATTACAACGGTATGCGTACTTTTCCCCTAGGCCGTTCTAGTTATTTCGTTTCGAGCATCAGAACTGCGCAAATTTTGAGTTTCTCAAGCGTTTCTTACCTCCCAACTGCCATATCTCGCGAACGGATTGACCAATCCGCAAAATTTCTGTTGCGTCTGAAAGTAGAAACTCGCCCGATTACAACGGTGTGCGTACTATTCCCCTAGGCCGTTCTAGTTACTCGTTTCGAGCATCAGAACTGCGAAAATTTTGAGTTTCTCAAGCGTTTCTTATATCCAAACTGCCATATCTCGCGAACGGATTGATCAATCCGCAAAATTTCTGTTGCATCTGAAAGTAGAAACTCGCCCGATTACAACGGTATGCGTACTATTCCCCTAGGCCGTTCTAGTTACTCGTTTCGAGCATCAGAACTGCGAAAATTTTGAGTTTCTCAAGCGTTTCTTATATCCAAACTGCCATATCTCGCGAACGGATTGATCAATCCGCAAAATTTCTGTTGCATCTGAAAGTAGAAACTCGCCCGATTACAACGGTGTGCGTACTTTTCCCCTAGGCCGTTCTAGTTATTCGTTTCGAGCATCAGAACTGCGAAAATTTTGAGTTTCTCAAGCGTTTCTTATTTCCAAACTGCCATATCTCGCGAACGGATTGATCAATTCGCAAAATTTCTGCGGCATCTGAAAGTAGAAACTCGCCCGATTACAACGGTATGCGCACTTTTCCCCTAGGCCGTTCCAGTTATTCATTTCGAGCATCAGAACTGCGAAAATTTTGAGTTTCTCAAGCGTTTCTTACTTCCAAACTGCCATATCTCGCGAACGGATCGACCAATACGCAAAATTTCTGTTGCATGTGCAAGTAGAATCTCGCCCGATTACAACGGTATGCGTACTTTTCCCCTAGGCCGTTCTAGTTATTTCGTTTCGAGCATCAGAACTGCGCAAATTTTGAGTTTCTCAAGCGTTTCTTACCTCCAAACTGCCATATCTCGCGAACGGATTGATCAATCCGCAAAATTTCTGTTGCATCTGAAAGTATAAACTCGCCCGGTTACAACGGTATGCGTACTTTTCCCCTATGCCGTTCTAGTTACTCGTTTCGAGCATCAGAACTGCGAAAATTTTGAGTTTCTCAAGCGTTTCTTATTTCCAAACTGCCATATCCCGCGAACGGATCGACCAATCCGCAAAATTTCTGTTGCATGTGCAAGTAGAATCTCGCCCGATTACAACGGTATGCGTACTTTTCCCCTAGGCCGTTCTAGTTATTTCGTTTCGAGCATCAGAACTGCGCAAATTTTGAGTTTCTCAAGCGTTTCTTACCTCCCAACTGCCATATCTCGCGAACGGATTGACCAATCCGTAAAATTTCTGTTGCGTCTGAAAGTAGAAACTCGCCCGATTACAACGGTGTGCGTACTATTCCCCTAGGCCGTTCTAGTTACTCGTTTCGAGCATCAGAACTGCGCAAATTTTGAGTTTCTCAAGCGTTTCTTATATCCAAACTGCCATATCTCGCGAACGGATTGATCAATCCGCAAAATTTCTGTTGCGTCTGAAAGTAGAAACTCGCCCGATTACAACGGTGTGCGTACTATTCCCCTAGGCCGTTCTAGTTACTCGTTTCGAGCATCAGAACTGCGAAAATTTTGAGTTTCTCAAGCGTTTCTTACTTCCAAACTGCCATATCTCGCGAACGGATCGACCAATCCGCAAAATTTCTGTTGCATGTGCAAGTAGAATCTCGCCCGATTACAACGGTATGCGTACTTTTCCCCTAGGCCGTCCTAGTTATTTCGTTTCGAGCATCAGAACTGCGCAAATTTTGAGTTTCTCAAGCGTTTCTTACCTCCAAACTGCCATATCTCGCGAACGGATTGATCAATCCGCAAAATTTCTGTTGCATCTGAAAGTAGAAACTCGCCCGATTACAACGGTATGCGTACTTTTCCCCTATGCCGTTCTAGTTACTCGTTTCGAGCATCAGAACTGCGAAAATTTTGAGTTTCTCAAGCGTTTCTTATTTCCAAACTGCCATATCTCGCGAACGGATCGACCAATCCGCAAAATTTCTGTTGCATGTGCAAGTAGAATCTCGCCCGATTACAACGGTATGCGTACTTTTCCCCTAGGCCGTTCTAGTTATTTCGTTTCGAGCATCAGAACTGCGCAAATTTTGAGTTTCTCAAGCGTTTCTTACCTCCCAACTGCCATATCTCGCGAACGGATTGACCAATCCGTAAAATTTCTGTTGCGTCTGAAAGTAGAAACTCGCCCGATTACAACGGTGTGCGTACTATTCCCCTAGGCCGTTCTAGTTACTCGTTTCGAGCATCAGAACTGCGCAAATTTTGAGTTTCTCAAGCGTTTCTTATATCCAAACTGCCATATCTCGCGAACGGATTGATCAATCCGCAAAATTTCTGTTGCGTCTGAAAGTAGAAACTCGCCCGATTACAACGGTGTGCGTACTATTCCCCTAGGCCGTTCTAGTTACTCGTTTCGAGCATCAGAACTGCGAAAATTTTGAGTTTCTCAAGCGTTTCTTACTTCCAAACTGCCATATCTCGCGAACGGATCGACCAATCCGCAAAATTTCTGTTGCATGTGCAAGTAGAATCTCGCCCGATTACAACGGTATGCGTACTTTTCCCCTAGGCCGTCCTAGTTATTTCGTTTCGAGCATCAGAACTGCGCAAATTTTGAGTTTCTCAAGCGTTTCTTACCTCCAAACTGCCATATCTCGCGAACGGATTGATCAATCCGCAAAATTTCTGTTGCATCTGAAAGTAGAAACTCGCCCGATTACAACGGTATGCGTACTTTTCCCCTATGCCGTTCTAGTTACTCGTTTCGAGCATCAGAACTGCGAAAATTTTGAGTTTCTCAAGCGTTTCTTATTTCCAAACTGCCATATCTCGCGAACGGATCGACCAATCCGCAAAATTTCTGTTGCATGTGCAAGTAGAATCTCGCCCGATTACAACGGTATGCGTACTTTTCCCCTAGGCCGTTCTAGTTATTTCGTTTCGAGCATCAGAACTGCGCAAATTTTGAGTTTCTCAAGCGTTTCTTACCTCCCAACTGCCATATCTCGCGAACGGATTGACCAATCCGTAAAATTTCTGTTGCGTCTGAAAGTAGAAACTCGCCCGATTACAACGGTGTGCGTACTATTCCCCTAGGCCGTTCTAGTTACTCGTTTCGAGCATCAGAACTGCGAAAATTTTGAGTTTCTCAAGCGTTTCTTATATCCAAACTGCCATATCTCGCGAACGGATTGATCAATCCGCAAAATTTCTGTTGCATCTGAAAGTAGAAACTCGCCCGATTACAACGGTATGCGCACTTTTCCCCAGGCCGTTCTAGTTATTCGTGTCGAGCATCAGAACTGCGAAAATTTTGAGTTTCTCAAGCGTTTCTTACCTCCAAACTTCCATATCTCGCGTACGGATTGACCAATCCGCAAAATATCTGTTGCATCTGAAAGTAGAAACTCGCCCGATTACAACGGTATGCGTACTATTCCCCTAGGCCGTTCTAGTTACTCGTTTCGAGCATCAGAACTGCGAAAATTTTGAGTTTCTCAAGCGTTTCTTATATCCAAACTGCCATATCTCGCGAACGGATTGATCAATCCGCAAAATTTCTGTTGCATCTGAAAGTAGAAACTCGCCCGATTACAACGGTATGCGCACTTTTCCCCAGGCCGTTCTAGTTATTCGTGTCGAGCATCAGAACTGCGAAAATTTTGAGTTTCTCAAGCGTTTCTTACTTCCAAACTTCCATATCTCGCGTACGGATTGACCAATCCGCAAAATATCTGTTGCATCTGAAAGTAGAAACTCGCCCGATTACAACGGTATGCGTACTTTTCCCCTAGGCCGTTCTAGTTATTCGTTTCGAGCATCAGAACTGCGAAAATTTTGAGTTTCTCAAGCGTTTCTTATTTCCAAACTGCCATATCTCGCGAACGGATTGATCAATTCGCAAAATTTCTGCGGCATCTGAAAGTAGAAACTCGCCCGATTACAACGGTATGCGCACTTTTCCCCTAGGCCGTTCCAGTTATTCATTTCGAGCATCAGAACTGCGAAAATTTTGAGTTTCTCAAGCGTTTCTTACATCCAAACTGCCATATCTCGCGAACGGATCGACCAATCCGCAAAATTTCTGTTGCATGTGCAAGTAGAATCTCGCCCGATTACAACGGTATGCGTACTTTTCCCCTAGGCCGTTCTAGTTATTTCGTTTCGAGCATCAGAACTGCGCAAATTTTGAGTTTCTCAAGCGTTTCTTACCTCCCAACTGCCATATCTCGCGAACGGATTGACCAATCCGTAAAATTTCTGTTGCGTCTGAAAGTAGAAACTCGCCCGATTACAACGGTGTGCGTACTATTCCCCTAGGCCGTTCTAGTTACTCGTTTCGAGCATCAGAACTGCGAAAATTTTGAGTTTCTCAAGCGTTTCTTATATCCAAACTGCCATATCTCGCGAACGGATTGATCAATCCGCAAAATTTCTGTTGCATCTGAAAGTAGAAACTCGCCCGATTACAACGGTATGCGCACTTTTCCCCAGGCCGTTCTAGTTATTCGTGTCGAGCATCAGAACTGCGAAAATTTTGAGTTTCTCAAGCGTTTCTTACATCCAAACTTCCATATCTCGCGTACGGATTGACCAATCCGCAAAATATCTGTTGCATCTGAAAGTAGAAACTCGCCCGATTACAACGGTATGCGTACTTTTCCCCTAGGCCGTTCTAGTTACTCGTTTCGAGCATCAGAACTGCGAAAATTTTGAGTTTCTCAAGCGTTTCTTATATCCAAACTGCCATATCTCGCGAACGGATTGATCAATCCGCAAAATTTCTGTTGCATCTGAAAGTAGAAACTGGCCCGATTACAACGGTATGCGTACTTTTCCCCTAGGCCGTTCTAGTTATTCGTTTCGAGCATCAGAACTGCGAAAATTTTGAGTTTCTCAAGCGTTTCTTATTTCCAAACTGCCATATCTCGCGAACGGATTGATCAATTCGCAAAATTTCTGCGGCATCTGAAAGTAGAAACTCGCCCGATTACAACGGTATGCGCACTTTTCCCCTAGGTCGTTCCAGTTATTCATTTCGAGCATCAGAACTGCGAAAATTTTGAGTTTCTCAAGCGTTTCTTACTTCCAAACTGCCATATCTCGCGAACGGATCGAATAATCCGCAAAATTTCTGTTGCATGAGCAAGTAGAATCTCGCCCGATTACAACGGTATGCGTACTTTTCCCCTAGGCCTTTCTAGTTATTTCGTTTCGAGCATCAGATCTGCGAAAATTTTGAGTTTCTCAAGCGTTTCTTATTTCCAAACTGCCATATCTCGCGAACGGATTGACCAATCCGCAAAATTTCTGTTGCGTCTGAAAGTAGAAACTCGCCCGATTACAACGGTATGCGTACTTTTCCCCTATGCCGTTCTAGTTACTCGTTTCGAGCATCAGAACTGCGAAAATTTTTGAGTTTCTCAAGCGTTTCTTATTTCCAAACTGCCATATCTCGCGAACGGATTGATCAAACCGCAAAATTTCTGCGGCATCTGAAAGTAGAAACTCGCCCGAATACAACGGTATCCGCACTTTTCCCCTAGGCGGTTCTTGTTGTTCGTTTCGAGCATCAGAACTGCGAAAGTTTTGAGTTTCCCAAGCGTTTCTTACTTCCAAACTGCCATATCTCGCGAACGGATCGACCAATCCGCAAAATTTCTGTGGCATCTGAAAGTAGAAACTCGCCCGATTACAACGGTATGCGCACTTTTCCCCTAGGCGGTTCTAGTTATTCGTTTCGAGCATCAGAACTGCGAAAATTTTGAGTTTCTCAAGCGTTTCTTATTTCCAAACTGCCATATCTCGCGAACGGATTGACCAATCCGCAAAACTTCTGTTGCTTCTGAAAGTAGAAACTCGCCCGATTACGACGGTATGCGTACTTTTCCCCTAGGCCGTTCCATTTATTCATTTCGAGCATCAGAACTGCGAAAATTTTGAGTTTCTCAAGCGTTTCTTACCTCCAAACTGCCATATCGCGCGAACGGATTGACCAATCCGCAAAATTTCTGTTGCATCTGAAAGTAGAAACTCGCCCGATTACAACGGTGGGTGTAGTTTTCCCCTAGGCCGTTCTAGTTATTCGTTTCGAGCATCAGAACTGCGAAAATTTTGAGTTTCTCAAGCGTTTCTTACCTCCAAACTGCCATATCTCGCGAACGGATTGACCAATCCGCAAAATTTCTGTTGCGTCTGAAAGTAGAAACTCGCCCGATTACAACGGTGTGCGTACTATTCCCCTAGGCCGTTCTAGTTACTCGTTTCGAGCATCAGAACTGCGAAAATTTTGAGTTTTTCAAGCGTTTCTTACCTCCAAACTGCCATATCTCGCGAACGGATTGACCAATCCGCAAAATTTCTGTTGCGTCTGAAAGTAGAAACTCCCCCGATTACAACGGTGTGCGTACTATTCCCCTAGGCCGTTCTAGTTACTCGTTTCGAGCATCAGAACTGCGAAAATTTTGAGTTTCTCAAGCGTTTCTTACCTCCAAACTGCCATATCTCGCGATCGGATTGACCAATCCGCAAAATTTCTGTTGCATTTGAAAGTAGAAACTCGCCTGATTACAACGGTATGCGTACATTTCCCCTAGGCCGTTCTAGTTACTCGTTTCGAGCATCAGAACTGCGAAAATTTTGAGTTTCTCAAGCGTTTCTTATCTCCAAACTGCCATATCTCGCGAACGGATAGACCAATCTGCAAAATATCTGTAGCATCTGAAAGTAGAAACTCGCCCGATTACAACGGTATGTGTAGTTTTCCCCTAGGCCGTTCCAGTTATTCGTTTCGAGCATCAGAACTGCGAAAATTTTGAGTTTCTCAAGCGTTTCTTATTTCCAAACTGCCATATCTCGCGAACGGATTGATCAATCCGCAAAATTTCTGTTGCGTCTGAAAGTAGAAACTCGCCCGATTACAACGGTGTGCGTACTATTCCCCTAGGCCGTTCTAGTTACTCGTTTCGAGCATCAGAACTGCGAAAATTTTGAGTTTTTCAAGCGTTTCTTACCTCCAAACTGCCATATCTCGCGAACGGATTGACCAATCCGCAAAATTTCTGTTGCGTCTGAAAGTAGAAACTCCCCCGATTACAACGGTGTGCGTACTATTCCCCTAGGCCGTTCTAGTTACTCGTTTCGAGCATCAGAACTGCGAAAATTTTGAGTTTCTCAAGCGTTTCTTACCTCCAAACTGCCATATCTCGCGATCGGATTGACCAATCCGCAAAATTTCTGTTGCATTTGAAAGTAGAAACTCGCCTGATTACAACGGTATGCGTACATTTCCCCTAGGCCGTTCTAGTTACTCGTTTCGAGCATCAGAACTGCGAAAATTTTGAGTTTCTCAAGCGTTTCTTATCTCCAAACTGCCATATCTCGCGAACGGATAGACCAATCTGCAAAATTTCTGTTGCGTCTGAAAGTAGAAACTCGCCCGATTACAACGGTGTGCGTACTATTCCCCTAGGCCGTTCTTGTTACTCGTTTCGAGCATCAGAACTGCGAAAATTTTGAGTTTTTCAAGCGTTTCTTACCTCCAAACTGCCATATCTCGCGAACGGATTGACCAATCCGCAAAATTTCTGTTGCGTCTGAAAGTAGAAACTCCCCCGATTACAACGGTGTGCGTACTATTCCCCTAGGCCGTTCTAGTTACTCGTTTCGAGCATCAGAACTGCGAAAATTTTGAGTTTCTCAAGCGTTTCTTACCTCCAAACTGCCATATCTCGCGATCGGATTGACCAATCCGCAAAATTTCTGTTGCATTTGAAAGTAGAAACTCGCCTGATTACAACGGTATGCGTACATTTCCCCTAGGCCGTTCTAGTTACTCGTTTCGAGCATCAGAACTGCGAAAATTTTGAGTTTCTCAAGCGTTTCTTATCTCCAAACTGCCATATCTCGCGAACGGATAGACCAATCTGCAAAATATCTGTAGCATCTGAAAGTAGAAACTCGCCCGATTACAACGGTATGTGTAGTTTTCCCCTAGGCCGTTCCAGTTATTCGTTTCGAGCATCAGAACTGCGAAAGTTTTGAGTTTCTCAAGCGTTTCTTACATCCAAACTGCCATATCTCGCGAACGGATTGACTGATCCGCAAAATTTCTGTTGCATCTGAAAGTAGAAACTGGCCCGATTACAACGGTATGCGTACTTTTCCCCTAGGCCGTTCTAGTTATTCGTTTCGAGCATCAGAACTGCGAAAATTTTGAGTTTCTCAAGCGTTTCTTATTTCCAAACTGCCATATCTCGCGAACGGATTGATCAATTCGCAAAATTTCTGCGGCATCTGAAAGTAGAAACTCGCCCGATTACAACGGTATGCGCACTTTTCCCCTAGGTCGTTCCAGTTATTCATTTCGAGCATCAGAACTGCGAAAATTTTGAGTTTCTCAAGCGTTTCTTACTTCCAAACTGCCATATCTCGCGAACGGATCGAATAATCCGCAAAATTTCTGTTGCATGAGCAAGTAGAATCTCGCCCGATTACAACGGTATGCGTACTTTTCCCCTAGGCCTTTCTAGTTATTTCGTTTCGAGCATCAGATCTGCGCAAATTTTGAGTTTCTCAAGCGTTTCTTACCTCCCAACTGCCATATCTCGCGAACGGATTGACCAATCCGCAAAATTTCTGTTGCGTCTGAAAGTAGAAACTCGCCCGATTACAACGGTATGCGTACTTTTCCCCTATGCCGTTCTAGTTACTCGTTTCGAGCATCAGAACTGCAAAAATTTTTGAGTTTCTCAAGCGTTTCTTATTTCCAAACTGCCATATCTCGCGAACGGATTGATCAAACCGCAAAATTTCTGCGGCATCTGAAAGTAGAAACTCGCCCGAATACAACGGTATCCGCACTTTTCCCCTAGGCGGTTCTTGTTGTTCGTTTCGAGCATCAGAACTGCGAAAGTTTTGAGTTTCCCAAGCGTTTCTTACTTCCAAACTGCCATATCTCGCGAACGGATCGACCAATCCGCAAAATTTCTGTGGCATCTGAAAGTAGAAACTCGCCCGATTACAACGGTATGCGCACTTTTCCCCTAGGCGGTTCTAGTTATTCGTTTCGAGCATCAGAACTGCGAAAATTTTGAGTTTCTCAAGCGTTTCTTATTTCCAAACTGCCATATCTCGCGAACGGATTGACCAATCCGCAAAACTTCTGTTGCTTCTGAAAGTAGAAACTCGCCCGATTACGACGGTATGCGTACTTTTCCCCTAGGCCGTTCCATTTATTCATTTCGAGCATCAGAACTGCGAAAATTTTGAGTTTCTCAAGCGTTTCTTACCTCCAAACTGCCATATCGCGCGAACGGATTGACCAATCCGCAAAATTTCTGTTGCATCTGAAAGTAGAAACTCGCCCGATTACAACGGTGGGTGTAGTTTTCCCCTAGGCCGTTCTAGTTATTCGTTTCGAGCATCAGAACTGCGAAAATTTTGAGTTTCTCAAGCGTTTCTTACCTCCAAACTGCCATATCTCGCGAACGGATTGACCAATCCGCAAAATTTCTGTTGCGTCTGAAAGTAGAAACTCGCCCGATTACAACGGTGTGCGTACTATTCCCCTAGGCCGTTCTAGTTACTCGTTTCGAGCATCAGAACTGCGAAAATTTTGAGTTTTTCAAGCGTTTCTTACCTCCAAACTGCCATATCTCGCGAACGGATTGACCAATCCGCAAAATTTCTGTTGCGTCTGAAAGTAGAAACTCCCCCGATTACAACGGTGTGCGTACTATTCCCCTAGGCCGTTCTAGTTACTCGTTTCGAGCATCAGAACTGCGAAAATTTTGAGTTTCTCAAGCGTTTCTTACCTCCAAACTGCCATATCTCGCGATCGGATTGACCAATCCGCAAAATTTCTGTTGCATTTGAAAGTAGAAACTCGCCTGATTACAACGGTATGCGTACATTTCCCCTAGGCCGTTCTAGTTACTCGTTTCGAGCATCAGAACTGCGAAAATTTTGAGTTTCTCAAGCGTTTCTTATCTCCAAACTGCCATATCTCGCGAACGGATAGACCAATCTGCAAAATATCTGTAGCATCTGAAAGTAGAAACTCGCCCGATTACAACGGTATGTGTAGTTTTCCCCTAGGCCGTTCCAGTTATTCGTTTCGAGCATCAGAACTGCGAAAATTTTGAGTTTCTCAAGCGTTTCTTATTTCCAAACTGCCATATCTCGCGAACGGATTGATCAATCCGCAAAATTTCTGTTGCGTCTGAAAGTAGAAACTCGCCCGATTACAACGGTGTGCGTACTATTCCCCTAGGCCGTTCTAGTTACTCGTTTCGAGCATCAGAACTGCGAAAATTTTGAGTTTTTCAAGCGTTTCTTACCTCCAAACTGCCATATCTCGCGAACGGATTGACCAATCCGCAAAATTTCTGTTGCGTCTGAAAGTAGAAACTCCCCCGATTACAACGGTGTGCGTACTATTCCCCTAGGCCGTTCTAGTTACTCGTTTCGAGCATCAGAACTGCGAAAATTTTGAGTTTCTCAAGCGTTTCTTACCTCCAAACTGCCATATCTCGCGATCGGATTGACCAATCCGCAAAATTTCTGTTGCATCTGAAAGTAGAAACTCGCCCGATTACAACGGTATGTGTAGTTTTCCCCTAGGCCGTTCCAGTTATTCATTTCGAGCATCAGAACTGCGAAAATTTTGAGTTTCTCAAGCGTTTCTTACATCCAAACGGCCATATCTCGCGAACGGATTGACCAATCCGCATAATTTCTGTTGCATCTGAAAGTAGAAACTCGCCCGATTTCATCGGTATGTGTACTTCTCCCCTAGGCCGTTCTAGTCATTCGATTCGAGCATCAGAACTGCGAAAATTTTGAGTTTCTCAAGCGTTTCTTATTTCCAAACTGCCATATCTCGCGAACGGATTGATCAATCCTCAAAATTTCTGTTGCATCTGAAAGTAGAAACTCGCCCGATTACAACGGTATGCGCACTTTTCCCCTAGGCGGTTCTAGTTATTTGTTTCGAGCGTCAGAACTGCGAAAATTTTGAGTTTCTCAAGCGTTTCTTACCTCCAAACTGCCACATCTCGCGAACGGATTGACCAATCCGCAAAATTTCTGTTGCATCTGAAAGTAGAAACTCGCCCGATTACAACGGTATGCGCACTTTTCCCCTAGGCCGTTCTAGTTATTCGTTTCAAGCATCAGAACTGCGCAAATTTTGAGTTTCTCAAGCGTTTCTTACCTCCAAACTGCCATATCTCGCGATCGGATTGACCAATCCGCAAAATTTCTGTTGCATCTGAAAGTAGAAACTCGCCCGATTACAACGGTATGTGTAGTTTTCCCCTAGGCCGTTCCAGTTATTCATTTCGAGCATCAGAACTGCGAAAATTTTGAGTTTCTCAAGCGTTTCTTACCTCCAAACTGCCATATCTCGCGAACGGATTGATCAATCCGCAAAATTTCTGTTGCTTCTGAAAGTAGAAACTCGCCCGATTACAACGGTATGCGCACTTTTCCCCTAGGCCGTTCTAGTTATTCGTTTCAAGCATCAGAACTGCGCAAATGTTGAGTTTCTCAAGCGTTTCTTACCTCCAAACTGCCATATCTCGCGAACGGATTGACCAATCCGCAAAATTTCTGTTGCATCTGAAAGTAGAAACTCGCCCGATTACAACGGTATGTGTAGTTTTCCCCTAGGTCGTTCCAGTTATTCATTTCGAGCATCAGAACTGCGAAAATTTTGAGTTTCTCAAGCGTTTCTTACATCCAAACGGCCATATCTCGCGAACGGATTGACCAATCCGCATAATTTCTGTTGCATCTGAAAGTAGAAACTCGCCCGATTACAACGGTATGCGTACTTCTCCCCTAGGCCGTTCTAGTTATTCGTTTCGAGCATCAGAACTGCGAAAATTTTGAGTTTCTCAAGCGTTTCTTACATCCAAACTGCCATATCTCGCGAACGGATTGACCGATCCGCAAAATTTCTGTTGCATCTGAAAGTAGAAACTCGCCCGATAACAACGGTATGCGCACTTTTCCCCTAGGCCGTTCTACTTATTCGTTTCAAGCATCAGAACTGCGGCAATTTTGAGTTTCTCAAGCGTTTCTTACCTCCAAACTGCCATATCTCGCGAACGGATTGACCAATCCGCAAAATTTCTGTTGCATCTGAAAGTAGAAACTCGCCCGATTACAACGGTATGCGCTCTTTTCCCCTAGGCCGTTCTAGTCATTCGTTTCGAGCATCAGAACTGCGAAAATTTTGAGTTTCTCAAGCGTTTCTTACCTCCAAACTGCCATATCTCGCGAACGGATTGACCAATCCGCAAAATTTCTGTTGCATCTGAAAGTAGAAACTCGCCCGATTACATCGGTATGCGCACTTTTCCCCTGGGCCGTTCTAGTTATTCGTTTCGAGCATCAGAACTGCGAAAATTTTGAGTTTCTAAAGCGTTTCTTATCTCCAAACTGCCATATCTCGCGAACGGATTGATCAATCCGCAAAATTTTTGTTGCATCTGAAAGTAGAAACTCGCCCGATTACAACGGTATGGGCTCTTTTCCCCTAGGCCGTTCTAGTTATTCGTTTCGAGCATCAGAACTGCGAAAATTTTGAGTTTCTCAAGCGTTTCTTACCTCCAAACTGCCACATCTCGCGAACGGATTGACCAATCCGCAAAATTTCTGTTGCATCTGAAAGTAGAAACTCGCCCGATTACATCGGTATGTGTAGTTTTCCCCTAGGCCGTTCCAGTTATTCGTTTCGAGCATCAGAACTGCGAAAATTTTGAGTTTCTCAAGCGTTTCTTACATCCAAACTGCCATATCTCGCGAACGGATTGACCGATCCGCAAAATTTCTGTTGCATCTGAAAGTAGAAACTCGCCCGATTACAACGGTATGCGCACTTTTCCCCTAGGCCGTTCTAGTTATTCGTTTCAAGCATCAGAACTGCGCAAATTTTGAGTTTCTCAAGCGTTTCTTTCCTCCAAACTGCCATATCTCGCGAACGGATTGACCAATCCGCAAAATTTCTGTTGCATCTGAAAGTAGAAACTCGCCCGATTACAACGGTATGCGCACTTTTCCCCTAGGCCGTTCTAGTTATTCGTTTCAAGCATCAGAACTGCGCAAATTTTGAGTTTCTCAAGCGTTTCTTACCTCCAAACTGCCATATCTCGCGAACGGATTGACCAATCCGCAAAATTTCTGTTGCATCTGAAAGTAGAAACTCGCCCGATTACAACGGTATGTGTAGTTTTCCCCTAGGCCGTTCCAGTTATTCATTTCGAGCATCAGAACTGCGAAAATTTTGAGTTTCTCAAGCGTTTCTTACCTCCAAACTGCCATATCTCGCGAACGGATTGACCAATCCGCAAAATTTCTGTTGCATCTGAAAGTAGAAACTCGCCCGATAACAACGGTATGCGCACATTTCCCCTAGGCCGTTCTACTTATTCGTTTCAAGCATCAGAACTGCGGCAATTTTGAGTTTCTCAAGCGTTTCTTACCTCCAAACTGCCATATCTCGCGAACGGATTGACCAATCCGCAAAATTTCTGTTGCATCTGAAAGTAGAAACTCGCCCGATTACAACGGTATGCGCTCTTTTCCCGTAGGCCGTTCTAGTCATTCGTTTCGAGCATCAGAACTGCGAAAATTTTGAGTTTCTCAAGCGTTTCTTACCTCCAAGCTGCCATATCTCGTGAACGGATTGACCAATCCGCAAAATTTCTGTTGCATCTGAAAGTAGAAACTCGCCCGATTACATCGGTATGCGCACTTTTCCCCTGGGCCGTTCTAGTTATTCGTTTCGAGCATCAGAACTGCGAAAATTTTGAGTTTCTAAAGCGTTTCTTATCTCCAAACTGCCATATCTCGCGAACGGATTGATCAATCCGCAAAATTTTTGTTGCATCTGAAAGTAGAATCTCGCCCGATTACAACGGTATGGGCTCTTTTCCCCTAGGCCGTTCTAGTTATTCGTTTCGAGCATCAGAACTGCGAAAATTTTGAGTTTCTCAAGCGTTTCTTACATCCAAACGGCCATATCTCGCCAACGGATTGACCAATCCGCATGATTTTTGTTGCATCTGAAAGTAGAAACTCGCCCGATTACAACGGTATGGGCTCTTTTCCCCTAGGCCGTTCTAGTTATTCGTTTCGAGCATCAGAACTGCGAAAATTTTGAGTTTCTCAAGCGTTTCTTACATCCAAACGGCCATATCTCGCGAACGGATTGACCAATCCGCATGATTTCTGTTGCATCTGAAAGTAGAAACTCGCCCGATTACAACGGTATGCGTACTTCTCCCCTAGGCCGTTCTAGTCATTCGATTCGAGCATCAGAACTGCGAAAATTTTGAGTTTCTCAAGCGTTTCTTACCTCCAAACTGCCATATCTCGCGAACGGATTGATCAATCCTCAAAATTTCTGTTGCATCTGAAAGTAGAAACTCGCCCGATTACAACGGTATGCGCACTTTTCCCCTAGGCGGTTCTAGTTATTCGTTTCGAGCATCAGAACTGCGAAAATTTTGAGTTTCTCAAGCGTTTCTTACCTCCAAACTGCCACATCTCGCGAACGGATTGACCAATCCGCAAAATTTCTGTTGCATCTGAAAGTAGAAACTCGCCCGATTACATCGGTATGTGTAGTTTTCCCCTAGGCCGTTCCAGTTATTCGTTTCGAGCATCAGAACTGCGAAAATTTTGAGTTTCTCAAGCGTTTCTTACATCCAAACTGCCATATCTCGCGAACGGATTGACCGATCCGCAAAATTTCTGTTGCATCTGAAAGTAGAAACTCGCCCGATTACAACGGTATGCGCACTTTTCCCCTAGGCCGTTCTAGTTATTCGTTTCAAGCATCAGAACTGCGCAAATTTTGAGTTTCTCAAGCGTTTCTTACCTCCAAACTGCCATATCTCGCGAACGGATTGACCAATCCGCAAAATTTCTGTTGCATCTGAAAGTAGAAACTCGCCCGATTACAACGGTATGTGTAGTTTTCCCCTAGGCCGTTCCAGTTATTCATTTCGAGCATCAGAACTGCGAAAATTTTGAGTTTCTCAAGCGTTTCTTACCTCCAAACTGCCATATCTCGCGAACGGATTGATCAATCCGCAAAATTTCTGTTGCTTCTGAAAGTAGAAACTCGCCCGATTACAACGGTATGCGCACTTTTCCCCTAGGCCGTTCTAGTTATTCGTTTCAAGCATCAGAACTGCGCAAATTTTGAGTTTCTCAAGCGTTTCTTACCTCCAAACTGCCATATCTCGCGAACGGATTGACCAATCCGCAAAATTTCTGTTGCATCTGAAAGTAGAAACTCGCCCGATTACAACGGTATGTGTAGTTTTCCCCTAGGCCGTTCCAGTTGTTCATTTCGAGCATCAGAACTGCGAAAATTTTGAGTTTCTCAAGCGTTTCTTACCTCCAAACTGCCATATCTCGCGAACGGATTGATCAATCCGCAAAATTTCTGTTGCTCCTGAAAGTAGAAACTAGCCCGATTACAACGGTATGCGCACTTTTCCCCTAGGCCGTTCTAGTCATTCGTTTCGAGCATCAGAACTGCGAAAATTTTGAGCTTCTCAAGCGTTTCCTACTTCCAAACTGCCATATCTCGTGAACGGAACGACCAGTCCGCAAAATTTCTGTTGCATCTGAAATTAGAAACTCGCCCGATTACATCCGTATGCGTACTTTTCCCCTAGGCCGTTCTAGTTATTCGTTTCGAGCATCAGAACTGCGAAAATTTTGAGTTTCTCAAGCGTTTCTTATTTCCAAACTGCCATATCTCGCGAACGGATTGATCAATCCGCAAAATTTCTGTTGCATCTGAAAGTAGAAACTCGCCCGATTACAACGGTATGCGCACTTTTCCCCTAGGCCGTTCTAGTCATTCGTTTCGAGCATCAGAACTGCGAAAATTTTGAGCTTCTCAAGCGTTTCCTACTTCCAAACTGCCATATCTCGTGAACGGATCGACCAATCCGCAAAATTTCTGTTGCATCTGAAATTAGAAACTCGCCCGATTACATCGGTATGCGTACTTTTCCCCTAGGCCGTTCTAGTTATTCGTTTCGAGCATCAGAAAGGCGAAAATTTTGAGTTTCTCAAGCGTTTCTTACCTCCAAACTGCCACATCTCGCGAACGGATTGACCAATCCGCAAAATTTCTGTTGCATCTGAAAGTAGAAACTCGCCTGATTCCAACGGTATGAGTAGTTTTCCCTTAGGCCGTTATAGTTATTCATTTCGAGCATCAGAACTGCGAAAATTTTGAGTTTCTCAAGCGCTTCTTACATCCAAACGGCCATATCTCGCGAACGGATTGACCAATCCGCATGATTTCTGTTGCATCTGAAAGTAGAAACTCGCCCGATTACAACGGTATGCGTACTTCTCCCCTAGGCCGTTCTAGTCATTCGATTCGAGCATCAGAACTGCGAAAATTTTGAGTTTCTCAAGCGTTTCTTATCTCCAAACTGCCATATCTCGCGAACGGATTGATCAATCCTCAAAATTTCTGTTGCATCTGAAAGCAGAAACTCGCCCGATTACAACGGTATGCGCACTTTTCCCCTAGGCGGTTCTAGTTATTCGTTTCGAGCATCAGAACTGCGAAAATTTTGAGTTTCTCAAGCGTTTCTTACCTCCAAACTGCCACATCTCGCGAACGGATTGACCAATCCGCAAAATTTCTGTTGCATCTGAAAGTAGAAACTCGCCCGATTACATCGGTATGTGTAGTTTTCCCCTAGGCCGTTCCAGTTATTCGTTTCGAGCATCAGAACTGCGAAAATTTTGAGTTTCTCAAGCGTTTCTTACATCCAAACTGCCATATCTCGCGAACGGATTGACCGATCCGCAAAATTTCTGTTGCATCTGAAAGTAGAAACACGCCCGATTACAACGGTATGCGCACTTTTCCCCTAGGCCGTTCTAGTTATTCGTTTCAAGCATCAGAACTGCGCAAATTTTGAGTTTCTCAAGCGTTTCTTACCTCCAAACTGCCATATCTCGCGAACGGATTGACCAATCCGCAAAATTTCTGTTGCATCTGAAAGTAGAAACTCGCCCGATTACAACGGTATGTGTAGTTTTCCCCTAGGCCGTTCCAGTTATTCATTTCGAGCATCAGAACTGCGAAAATTTTGAGTTTCTCAAGCGTTTCTTACCTCCAAACTGCCATATCTCGCGAACGGATTGATCAATCCGCAAAATTTCTGTTGCTTCTGAAAGTAGAAACTCGCCCGATTACAACGGTATGCGCACTTTTCCCCTAGGCCGTTCTAATTATTCGTTTCGAGCATCAGAACTGCGAAAATTTTGAGTTTCTCAAGCGTTTCTTACATCCAAACTGCCATATCTCGCGAACGGATTGACCGATCCGCAAAATTTCTGTTGCATCTGAATGTAGAAACTCGCCCGATAACAACGGTATGCGCACTTTTCCCCTAGGCCGTTCTACTTATTCGTTTCAAGCATCAGAACTGCGGCAATTTTGAGTTTCTCAAGCGTTTCTTACCTCCAAACTGCCATATCTCGCGAACGGATTGACCAATCCGCAAAATTTCTGTTGCATCTGAAATTAGAAACTCGCCCGATTACAACGGTATGCGCTCTTTTCCCCTAGGCCGTTCTAGTCATTCGTTTCGAGCATCAGAACTGCGAAAATTTTGAGTTTCTCAAGCGTTTCTTAATTCCAAACTGCCATATCTCGCGAACGGATTGACCAATCCGCAAAATTTCTGTTGCATCTGAAAGTAGAAACTCGCCCGATTACATCGGTATGCGCACTTTTTACCTGGGCCGTTCTAGTTATTCGTTTCGAGCATCAGAACTGCGAAAATTTTGAGTTTCTAAAGCGTTTCTTATCTCCAAACTGCCATATCTCGCGAACGGATTGATCAATCCGCAAAATTTTTGTTGCATCTGAAAGTAGAAACTCGCCCGATTACAACGGTATGCGCTCTTTTCCCCTAGGCCGTTCTAGTTATTCGTTTCGAGCTTCAGAACTGCGAAAATTTTGAGTTTCTCAAGCGTTTCTTACCTCCAAACTGCCACATCTCGCGAACGGATTGACCAATCCGCAAAATTTCTGTTGCATCTGAAAGTAGAAACTCGCCCGATTACATCGGTATGTGTAGTTTTCCCCTTGGCCGTTCCAGTTATTCGTTTCGAGCATCAGAACTGCGAAAATTTTGAGTTTCTCAAGCGTTTCTTACCTCCAAACTGCCATATCTCGCGAACGGATTGATCAATCCGCAAAATTTCTGTTGCTTCTGAAAGTAGAAACTCGCCCGATTACAACGGTATGCGCACTTTTCCCCTAGGCCGTTCTAGTTATTCGTTTCATGCATCAGAACTGCGCAAATTTTGAGTTTCTCAAGCGTTTCTTACCTCCAAACTGCCATATCTCGCGAACGGATTGACCAATCCGCAAAATTTCTGTTGCATCTGAAAGTAGAAACTCGCCCGATTACAACGGTATGTGTAGTTTTCCCCTAGGCCGTTCCAGTTATTCATTTCGAGCATCAGAACTGCGAAAATTTTGAGTTTCTCTAGCGTTTCTTACCTCCAAACTGCCATATCTCGCGAACGGATTGATCAATCCGCAAAATTTCTGTTGCTTCTGAAAGTAGAAACTCGCCCGATTACAACGGTATGCGCACTTTTCCCCTAGGCCGTTCTAGTTATTCGTTTCAAGCATCATAACTGCGCAAATTTTGAGTTTCTCAAGCGTTTCTTACCTCCAAACTGCCATATCTCGCGAACGGATTGACCAATCCGCAAAATTTCTGTTGCATCTGAAAGTAGAAACTCGCCCGATTACAACGGTATGCGCACTTTTCCCCTAGGCCGTTCTAGTTATTCGTTTCAAGCATCAGAACTGCGCAAATTTTGAGTTTCTCAAGCGTTTCTTACCTCCAAACTGCCATATCTCGCGAACGGATTGACCAATCCGCAAAATTTCTGTTGCATCTGAAAGTAGAAACTCGCCCAATTACAACGGTATGTGTAGTTTTCCCCTAGGCCGTTCCAGTTATTCATTTCGAGCATCAGAACTGCGAAAATTTTGAGTTTCTCAAGCGTTTCTTACATCCAAACGGCCATATCTCGCGAACGGATTGACCAATCCGCATAATTTCTGTTGCATCTGAAAGTAGAAACTCGCCCGATTACAACGGTATGTGTACTTCTCCCCTAGGCCGTTCTAGTCATTCGATTCGAGCATCAGAACTGCGAAAAATTTTGAGTTTCTCAAGCGTTTCTTATTTCCAAACTGCCATATCTCGCGAACGGATTGATCAATCCTCAAAATTTCTGTTGCATCTGAAAGTAGAAACTCGCCCGATTACAACGGTATGCGCACTTTTCCCCTAGGCCGTTCTAGTTATTCGTTTCAAGCATCAGAACTGCGCAAATTTTGAGTTTCTCAAGCGTTTCTTACCTCCAAACTGCCATATCTCGCGAACGGATTGACCAATCCGCAAAATTTCTGTTGCATCTGAAAGTAGAAACTCGCCCGATTACAACGGTATGTGTAGTTTTCCCCTAGGCCGTTCCAGTTATTCATTTCGAGCATCAGAACTGCGAAAATTTTGAGTTTCTCAAGCGTTTCTTACATCCAAACGGCCATATCTCGCGAACGGATTGATCAATCCGCATAATTTCTGTTGCATCTGAAAGTAGAAACTCGCCCGATTACAACGGTATGCGTACTTCTCCCCTAGGCCGTTCTAGTTATTCGTTTCGAGCATCAGAACTGCGAAAATTTTGAGTTTCTCAAGCGTTTCTTACATCCAAACTGCCATATCTCGCGAACGGATTGACCGATCCGCAAAATTTCTGTTGCATCTGAATGTAGAAACTCGCCCGATAACAACGGTATGCGCACTTTTCCCCTAGGCCGTTCTACTTATTCGTTTCAAGCATCAGAACTGCGGCAATTTTGAGTTTCTCAAGCGTTTCTTACCTCCAAACTGCCATATCTCGCGAACGGATTGACCAATCCGCAAAATTTCTGTTGCATCTGAAATTAGAAACTCGCCCGATTACAACGGTATGCGCTCTTTTCCCCTAGGCCGTTCTAGTCATTCGTTTCGAGCATCAGAACTGCGAAAATTTTGAGTTTCTCAAGCGTTTCTTACCTCCAAACTGCCATATCTCGCGAACGGATTGACCAATCCGCAAAATTTCTGTTGCATCTGAAAGTAGAAACTCGCCCGATTACATCGGTATGCGCACTTTTCCCCTGGGCCGTTCTAGTTATTCGTTTCGAGCATCAGAACTGCGAAAATTTTGAGTTTCTAAAGCGTTTCTTATCTCCAAACTGCCATATCTCGCGAACGGATTGATCAATCCGCAAAATTTTTGTTGCATCTGAAAGTAGAAACTCGCCCGATTACAACGGTATGCGCTCTTTTCCCCTAGGCCGTTCTAGTTATTCGTTTCGAGCTTCAGAACTGCGAAAATTTTGAGTTTCTCAAGCGTTTCTTACCTCCAAACTGCCACATCTCGCGAACGGATTGACCAATCCGCAAAATTTCTGTTGCATCTGAAAGTAGAAACTCGCCCGATTACATCGGTATGTGTAGTTTTCCCCTAGGCCGTTCCAGTTATTCGTTTCGAGCATCAGAACTGCGACAATTTTGAGTTTCTCAAGCGTTTCTTACCTCCAAACTGCCATATCTCGCGAACGGATTGATCAATCCGCAAAATTTCTGTTGCTTCTGAAAGTAGAAACTCGCCCAATTACAACGGTATGCGCACTTTTCCCCTAGGCCGTTCTAGTTATTCGTTTCATGCATCAGAACTGCGCAAATTTTGAGTTTCTCAAGCGTTTCTTACCTCCAAACTGCCATATCTCGCGAACGGATTGACCAATCCGCAAAATTTCTGTTGCATCTGAAATTAGAAACTCGCCCGATTACAACGGTATGCGCTCTTTTCCCCTAGGCCGTTCTAGTCATTCGTTTCGAGCATCAGAACTGCGAAAATTTTGAGTTTCTCAAGCGTTTCTTAATTCCAAACTGCCATATCTCGCGAACGGATTGACCAATCCGCAAAATTTCTGTTGCATCTGAAAGTAGAAACTCGCCCGATTACATCGGTATGCGCACTTTTTACCTGGGCCGTTCTAGTTATTCGTTTCGAGCATCAGAACTGCGAAAATTTTGAGTTTCTAAAGCGTTTCTTATCTCCAAACTGCCATATCTCGCGAACGGATTGATCAATCCGCAAAATTTTTGTTGCATCTGAAAGTAGAAACTCGCCCGATTACAACGGTATGCGCTCTTTTCCCCTAGGCCGTTCTAGTTATTCGTTTCGAGCTTCAGAACTGCGAAAATTTTGAGTTTCTCAAGCGTTTCTTACCTCCAAACTGCCACATCTCGCGAACGGATTGACCAATCCGCAAAATTTCTGTTGCATCTGAAAGTAGAAACTCGCCCGATTACATCGGTATGTGTAGTTTTCCCCTTGGCCGTTCCAGTTATTCGTTTCGAGCATCAGAACTGCGAAAATTTTGAGTTTCTCAAGCGTTTCTTACCTCCAAACTGCCATATCTCGCGAACGGATTGATCAATCCGCAAAATTTCTGTTGCTTCTGAAAGTAGAAACTCGCCCGATTACAACGGTATGCGCACTTTTCCCCTAGGCCGTTCTAGTTATTCGTTTCATGCATCAGAACTGCGCAAATTTTGAGTTTCTCAAGCGTTTCTTACCTCCAAACTGCCATATCTCGCGAACGGATTGACCAATCCGCAAAATTTCTGTTGCATCTGAAAGTAGAAACTCGCCCGATTACAACGGTATGTGTAGTTTTCCCCTAGGCCGTTCCAGTTATTCATTTCGAGCATCAGAACTGCGAAAATTTTGAGTTTCTCTAGCGTTTCTTACCTCCAAACTGCCATATCTCGCGAACGGATTGATCAATCCGCAAAATTTCTGTTGCTTCTGAAAGTAGAAACTCGCCCGATTACAACGGTATGCGCACTTTTCCCCTAGGCCGTTCTAGTTATTCGTTTCAAGCATCATAACTGCGCAAATTTTGAGTTTCTCAAGCGTTTCTTACCTCCAAACTGCAATATCTCGCGAACGGATTGACCAATCCGCAAAATTTCTGTTGCATCTGAAAGTAGAAACTCGCCCGATTACAACGGTATGCGCACTTTTCCCCTAGGCCGTTCTAGTTATTCGTTTCAAGCATCAGAACTGCGCAAATTTTGAGTTTCTCAAGCGTTTCTTACCTCCAAACTGCCATATCTCGCGAACGGATTGACCAATCCGCAAAATTTCTGTTGCATCTGAAAGTAGAAACTCGCCCAATTACAACGGTATGTGGTTTTCCCCTAGGCCGTTCCAGTTATTCATTTCGAGCATCAGAACTGCGAAAATTTTGAGTTTCTCAAGCGTTTCTTACATCCAAACGGCCATATCTCGCGAACGGATTGACCAATCCGCATAATTTCTGTTGCATCTGAAAGTAGAAACTCGCCCGATTACAACGGTATGTGTACTTCTCCCCTAGGCCGTTCTAGTCATTCGATTCGAGCATCAGAACTGCGAAAAATTTTGAGTTTCTCAAGCGTTTCTTATTTCCAAACTGCCATATCTCGCGAACGGATTGATCAATCCTCAAAATTTCTGTTGCATCTGAAAGTAGAAACTCGCCCGATTACAACGGTATGCGCACTTTTCCCCTAGGCCGTTCTAGTTATTCGTTTCAAGCATCAGAACTGCGCAAATTTTGAGTTTCTCAAGCGTTTCTTACCTCCAAACTGCCATATCTCGCGAACGGATTGACCAATCCGCAAAATTTCTGTTGCATCTGAAAGTAGAAACTCGCCCGATTACAACGGTATGTGTAGTTTTCCCCTAGGCCGTTCCAGTTATTCATTTCGAGCATCAGAACTGCGAAAATTTTGAGTTTCTCAAGCGTTTCTTACATCCAAACGGCCATATCTCGCGAACGGATTGATCAATCCGCATAATTTCTGTTGCATCTGAAAGTAGAAACTCGCCCGATTACAACGGTATGCGTACTTCTCCCCTAGGCCGTTCTAGTTATTCGTTTCGAGCATCAGAACTGCGAAAATTTTGAGTTTCTCAAGCGTTTCTTACATCCAAACTGCCATATCTCGCGAACGGATTGACCGATCCGCAAAATTTCTGTTGCATCTGAATGTAGAAACTCGCCCGATAACAACGGTATGCGCACTTTTCCCCTAGGCCGTTCTACTTATTCGTTTCAAGCATCAGAACTGCGGCAATTTTGAGTTTCTCAAGCGTTTCTTACCTCCAAACTGCCATATCTCGCGAACGGATTGACCAATCCGCAAAATTTCTGTTGCATCTGAAATTAGAAACTCGCCCGATTACAACGGTATGCGCTCTTTTCCCCTAGGCCGTTCTAGTCATTCGTTTCGAGCATCAGAACTGCGAAAATTTTGAGTTTCTCAAGCGTTTCTTACCTCCAAACTGCCATATCTCGCGAACGGATTGACCAATCCGCAAAATTTCTGTTGCATCTGAAAGTAGAAACTCGCCCGATTACATCGGTATGCGCACTTTTCCCCTGGGCCGTTCTAGTTATTCGTTTCGAGCATCAGAACTGCGAAAATTTTGAGTTTCTAAAGCGTTTCTTATCTCCAAACTGCCATATCTCGCGAACGGATTGATCAATCCGCAAAATTTTTGTTGCATCTGAAAGTAGAAACTCGCCCGATTACAACGGTATGCGCTCTTTTCCCCTAGGCCGTTCTAGTTATTCGTTTCGAGCTTCAGAACTGCGAAAATTTTGAGTTTCTCAAGCGTTTCTTACCTCCAAACTGCCACATCTCGCGAACGGATTGACCAATCCGCAAAATTTCTGTTGCATCTGAAAGTAGAAACTCGCCCGATTACATCGGTATGTGTAGTTTTCCCCTAGGCCGTTCCAGTTATTCGTTTCGAGCATCAGAACTGCGACAATTTTGAGTTTCTCAAGCGTTTCTTACCTCCAAACTGCCATATCTCGCGAACGGATTGATCAATCCGCAAAATTTCTGTTGCTTCTGAAAGTAGAAACTCGCCCAATTACAACGGTATGCGCACTTTTCCCCTAGGCCGTTCTAGTTATTCGTTTCATGCATCAGAACTGCGCAAATTTTGAGTTTCTCAAGCGTTTCTTACCTCCAAACTGCCATATCTCGCGAACGGATTGACCAATCCGCAAAATTTCTGTTGCATCTGAAAGTAGAAACTCGCCCGATTACAACGGTATGTGTAGTTTTCCCCTAGGCCGTTCCAGTTATTCATTTCGAGCATCAGAACTGCGAAAATTTTGAGTTTCTCAAGCGTTTCTTATTTCCAAACTGCCATATCTCGCGAACGGATTGATCAATCCTCAAAATTTCTGTTGCATCTGAAAGTAGAAACTCGCCCGATTACAACGGTATGCGCACTTTTCCCCTAGGCCGTTCTAGTTATTCGTTTCAAGCATCAGAACTGCGCAAATTTTGAGTTTCTCAAGCGTTTCTTACCTCCAAACTGCCATATCTCGCGAACGGATTGACCAATCCGCAAAATTTCTGTTGCATCTGAAAGTAGAAACTCGCCCGATTACAACGGTATGTGTAGTTTTCCCCTAGGCCGTTCCAGTTATTCATTTCGAGCATCAGAACTGCGAAAATTTTGAGTTTCTCAAGCGTTTCTTACATCCAAACGGCCATATCTCGCGAACGGATTGATCAATCCGCATAATTTCTGTTGCATCTGAAAGTAGAAACTCGCCCGATTACAACGGTATGCGTACTTCTCCCCTAGGCCGTTCTAGTTATTCGTTTCGAGCATCAGAACTGCGAAAATTTTGAGTTTCTCAAGCGTTTCTTACATCCAAACTGCCATATCTCGCGAACGGATTGACCGATCCGCAAAATTTCTGTTGCATCTGAATGTAGAAACTCGCCCGATAACAACGGTATGCGCACTTTTCCCCTAGGCCGTTCTACTTATTCGTTTCAAGCATCAGAACTGCGGCAATTTTGAGTTTCTCAAGCGTTTCTTACCTCCAAACTGCCATATCTCGCGAACGGATTGACCAATCCGCAAAATTTCTGTTGCATCTGAAAGTAGAAACTCGCCCGATTACATCGGTATGTGTAGTTTTCCCCTAGGCCGTTCCAGTTATTCGTTTCGAGCATCAGAACTGCGAAAATTTTGAGTTTCTCAAGCGTTTCTTACCTCCAAACTGCCATATCTCGCGAACGGATTGATCAATCCGCAAAATTTCTGTTGCTTCTGAAAGTAGAAACTCGCCCGATTACAACGGTATGCGCACTTTTCCCCTAGGCCGTTCTAGTTATTCGTTTCATGCATCAGAACTGCGCAAATTTTGAGTTTCTCAAGCGTTTCTTACCTCCAAACTGCCATATCTCGCGAACGGATTGACCAATCCGCAAAATTTCTGTTGCATCTGAAAGTAGAAACTCGCCCGATTACAACGGTATGTGTAGTTTTCCCCTAGGCCGTTCCAGTTATTCATTTCGAGCATCAGAACTGCGAAAATTTTGAGTTTCTCTAGCGTTTCTTACCTCCAAACTGCCATATCTCGCGAACGGATTGATCAATCCGCAAAATTTCTGTTGCTTCTGAAAGTAGAAACTCGCCCGATTACAACGGTATGCGCACTTTTCCCCTAGGCCGTTCTAGTTATTCGTTTCAAGCATCAGAACTGCGCAAATTTTGAGTTTCTCAAGCGTTTCTTACCTCCAAACTGCCATATCTCGCGAACGGATTGACCAATCCGCAAAATTTCTGTTGCATCTGAAAGTAGAAACTCGCCCGATTACAACGGTATGCGCACTTTTCCCCTAGGCCGTTCTAGTTATTCGTTTCAAGCATCAGAACTGCGCAAATTTTGAGTTTCTCAAGCGTTTCTTACCTCCAAACTGCCATATCTCGCGAACGGATTGACCAATCCGCAAAATTTCTGTTGCATCTGAAAGTAGAAACTCGCCCAATTACAACGGTATGTGTAGTTTTCCCCTAGGCCGTTCCAGTTATTCATTTCGAGCATCAGAACTGCGAAAATTTTGAGTTTCTCAAGCGTTTCTTACATCCAAACGGCCATATCTCGCGAACGGATTGACCAATCCGCATAATTTCTGTTGCATCTGAAAGTAGAAACTCGCCCGATTACAACGGTATGCGTACTTCTCCCCTAGGCCGTTCTAGTCATTCGATTCGAGCATCAGAACTGCGAAAATTTTGAGTTTCTCAAGCGTTTCTTATCTCCAAACTGCCATATCTCGCGAACGGATTGATCAATCCTCAAAATTTCTGTTGCATCTGAAAGCAGAAACTCGCCCGATTACAACGGTATGCGCACTTTTCCCCTAGGCGGTTCTAGTTATTCGTTTCGAGCATCAGAACTGCGAAAATTTTGAGTTTCTCAAGCGTTTCTTACCTCCAAACTGCCACATCTCGCGAACGGATTGACCAATCCGCAAAATTTCTGTTGCATCTGAAAGTAGAAACTCGCCCGATTACATCGGTATGTGTAGTTTTCCCCTAGGCCGTTCCAGTTATTCGTTTCGAGCATCAGAACTGCGAAAATTTTGAGTTTCTCAAGCGTTTCTTACATCCAAACTGCCATATCTCGCGAACGGATTGACCGATCCGCAAAATTTCTGTTGCATCTGAAAGTAGAAACACGCCCGATTACAACGGTATGCGCACTTTTCCCCTAGGCCGTTCTAGTTATTCGTTTCAAGCATCAGAACTGCGCAAATTTTGAGTTTCTCAAGCGTTTCTTACCTCCAAACTGCCATATCTCGCGAACGGATTGACCAATCCGCAAAATTTCTGTTGCATCTGAAAGTAGAAACTCGCCCGATTACAACGGTATGTGTAGTTTTCCCCTAGGCCGTTCCAGTTATTCATTTCGAGCATCAGAACTGCGAAAATTTTGAGTTTCTCAAGCGTTTCTTACCTCCAAACTGCCATATCTCGCGAACGGATTGATCAATCCGCAAAATTTCTGTTGCTTCTGAAAGTAGAAACTCGCCCGATTACAACGGTATGCGCACTTTTCCCCTAGGCCGTTCTAATTATTCGTTTCGAGCATCAGAACTGCGAAAATTTTGAGTTTCTCAAGCGTTTCTTACATCCAAACTGCCATATCTCGCGAACGGATTGACCGATCCGCAAAATTTCTGTTGCATCTGAATGTAGAAACTCGCCCGATAACAACGGTATGCGCACTTTTCCCCTAGGCCGTTCTACTTATTCGTTTCAAGCATCAGAACTGCGGCAATTTTGAGTTTCTCAAGCGTTTCTTACCTCCAAACTGCCATATCTCGCGAACGGATTGACCAATCCGCAAAATTTCTGTTGCATCTGAAATTAGAAACTCGCCCGATTACAACGGTATGCGCTCTTTTCCCCTAGGCCGTTCTAGTCATTCGTTTCGAGCATCAGAACTGCGAAAATTTTGAGTTTCTCAAGCGTTTCTTAATTCCAAACTGCCATATCTCGCGAACGGATTGACCAATCCGCAAAATTTCTGTTGCATCTGAAAGTAGAAACTCGCCCGATTACATCGGTATGCGCACTTTTTACCTGGGCCGTTCTAGTTATTCGTTTCGAGCATCAGAACTGCGAAAATTTTGAGTTTCTAAAGCGTTTCTTATCTCCAAACTGCCATATCTCGCGAACGGATTGATCAATCCGCAAAATTTTTGTTGCATCTGAAAGTAGAAACTCGCCCGATTACAACGGTATGCGCTCTTTTCCCCTAGGCCGTTCTAGTTATTCGTTTCGAGCTTCAGAACTGCGAAAATTTTGAGTTTCTCAAGCGTTTCTTACCTCCAAACTGCCACATCTCGCGAACGGATTGACCAATCCGCAAAATTTCTGTTGCATCTGAAAGTAGAAACTCGCCCGATTACATCGGTATGTGTAGTTTTCCCCTTGGCCGTTCCAGTTATTCGTTTCGAGCATCAGAACTGCGAAAATTTTGAGTTTCTCAAGCGTTTCTTACCTCCAAACTGCCATATCTCGCGAACGGATTGATCAATCCGCAAAATTTCTGTTGCTTCTGAAAGTAGAAACTCGCCCGATTACAACGGTATGCGCACTTTTCCCCTAGGCCGTTCTAGTTATTCGTTTCATGCATCAGAACTGCGCAAATTTTGAGTTTCTCAAGCGTTTCTTACCTCCAAACTGCCATATCTCGCGAACGGATTGACCAATCCGCAAAATTTCTGTTGCATCTGAAAGTAGAAACTCGCCCGATTACAACGGTATGTGTAGTTTTCCCCTAGGCCGTTCCAGTTATTCATTTCGAGCATCAGAACTGCGAAAATTTTGAGTTTCTCTAGCGTTTCTTACCTCCAAACTGCCATATCTCGCGAACGGATTGATCAATCCGCAAAATTTCTGTTGCTTCTGAAAGTAGAAACTCGCCCGATTACAACGGTATGCGCACTTTTCCCCTAGGCCGTTCTAGTTATTCGTTTCAAGCATCATAACTGCGCAAATTTTGAGTTTCTCAAGCGTTTCTTACCTCCAAACTGCCATATCTCGCGAACGGATTGACCAATCCGCAAAATTTCTGTTGCATCTGAAAGTAGAAACTCGCCCGATTACAACGGTATGCGCACTTTTCCCCTAGGCCGTTCTAGTTATTCGTTTCAAGCATCAGAACTGCGCAAATTTTGAGTTTCTCAAGCGTTTCTTACCTCCAAACTGCCATATCTCGCGAACGGATTGACCAATCCGCAAAATTTCTGTTGCATCTGAAAGTAGAAACTCGCCCAATTACAACGGTATGTGTAGTTTTCCCCTAGGCCGTTCCAGTTATTCATTTCGAGCATCAGAACTGCGAAAATTTTGAGTTTCTCAAGCGTTTCTTACATCCAAACGGCCATATCTCGCGAACGGATTGACCAATCCGCATAATTTCTGTTGCATCTGAAAGTAGAAACTCGCCCGATTACAACGGTATGTGTACTTCTCCCCTAGGCCGTTCTAGTCATTCGATTCGAGCATCAGAACTGCGAAAAATTTTGAGTTTCTCAAGCGTTTCTTATTTCCAAACTGCCATATCTCGCGAACGGATTGATCAATCCTCAAAATTTCTGTTGCATCTGAAAGTAGAAACTCGCCCGATTACAACGGTATGCGCACTTTTCCCCTAGGCCGTTCTAGTTATTCGTTTCAAGCATCAGAACTGCGCAAATTTTGAGTTTCTCAAGCGTTTCTTACCTCCAAACTGCCATATCTCGCGAACGGATTGACCAATCCGCAAAATTTCTGTTGCATCTGAAAGTAGAAACTCGCCCGATTACAACGGTATGTGTAGTTTTCCCCTAGGCCGTTCCAGTTATTCATTTCGAGCATCAGAACTGCGAAAATTTTGAGTTTCTCAAGCGTTTCTTACATCCAAACGGCCATATCTCGCGAACGGATTGATCAATCCGCATAATTTCTGTTGCATCTGAAAGTAGAAACTCGCCCGATTACAACGGTATGCGTACTTCTCCCCTAGGCCGTTCTAGTTATTCGTTTCGAGCATCAGAACTGCGAAAATTTTGAGTTTCTCAAGCGTTTCTTACATCCAAACTGCCATATCTCGCGAACGGATTGACCGATCCGCAAAATTTCTGTTGCATCTGAATGTAGAAACTCGCCCGATAACAACGGTATGCGCACTTTTCCCCTAGGCCGTTCTACTTATTCGTTTCAAGCATCAGAACTGCGGCAATTTTGAGTTTCTCAAGCGTTTCTTACCTCCAAACTGCCATATCTCGCGAACGGATTGACCAATCCGCAAAATTTCTGTTGCATCTGAAATTAGAAACTCGCCCGATTACAACGGTATGCGCACTTTTCCCCTAGGCCGTTCTAGTTATTCGTTTCAAGCATCAGAACTGCGCAAATTTTGAGTTTCTCAAGCGTTTCTTACCTCCAAACTGCCATATCTCGCGAACGGATTGACCAATCCGCAAAATTTCTGTTGCATCTGAAAGTAGAAACTCGCCCGATTACAACGGTATGTGTAGTTTTCCCCTAGGCCGTTCCAGTTATTCATTTCGAGCATCAGAACTGCGAAAATTTTGAGTTTCTCAAGCGTTTCTTACATCCAAACGGCCATATCTCGCGAACGGATTGATCAATCCGCATAATTTCTGTTGCATCTGAAAGTAGAAACTCGCCCGATTACAACGGTATGCGTACTTCTCCCCTAGGCCGTTCTAGTTATTCGTTTCGAGCATCAGAACTGCGAAAATTTTGAGTTTCTCAAGCGTTTCTTACATCCAAACTGCCATATCTCGCGAACGGATTGACCGATCCGCAAAATTTCTGTTGCATCTGAATGTAGAAACTCGCCCGATAACAACGGTATGCGCACTTTTCCCCTAGGCCGTTCTACTTATTCGTTTCAAGCATCAGAACTGCGGCAATTTTGAGTTTCTCAAGCGTTTCTTACCTCCAAACTGCCATATCTCGCGAACGGATTGACCAATCCGCAAAATTTCTGTTGCATCTGAAATTAGAAACTCGCCCGATTACAACGGTATGCGCTCTTTTCCCCTAGGCCGTTCTAGTCATTCGTTTCGAGCATCAGAACTGCGAAAATTTTGAGTTTCTCAAGCGTTTCTTACCTCCAAACTGCCATATCTCGCGAACGGATTGACCAATCCGCAAAATTTCTGTTGCATCTGAAAGTAGAAACTCGCCCGATTACATCGGTATGCGCACTTTTCCCCTGGGCCGTTCTAGTTATTCGTTTCGAGCATCAGAACTGCGAAAATTTTGAGTTTCTAAAGCGTTTCTTATCTCCAAACTGCCATATCTCGCGAACGGATTGATCAATCCGCAAAATTTTTGTTGCATCTGAAAGTAGAAACTCGCCCGATTACAACGGTATGCGCTCTTTTCCCCTAGGCCGTTCTAGTTATTCGTTTCGAGCTTCAGAACTGCGAAAATTTTGAGTTTCTCAAGCGTTTCTTACCTCCAAACTGCCACATCTCGCGAACGGATTGACCAATCCGCAAAATTTCTGTTGCATCTGAAAGTAGAAACTCGCCCGATTACATCGGTATGTGTAGTTTTCCCCTAGGCCGTTCCAGTTATTCGTTTCGAGCATCAGAACTGCGACAATTTTGAGTTTCTCAAGCGTTTCTTACCTCCAAACTGCCATATCTCGCGAACGGATTGATCAATCCGCAAAATTTCTGTTGCTTCTGAAAGTAGAAACTCGCCCAATTACAACGGTATGCGCACTTTTCCCCTAGGCCGTTCTAGTTATTCGTTTCATGCATCAGAACTGCGCAAATTTTGAGTTTCTCAAGCGTTTCTTACCTCCAAACTGCCATATCTCGCGAACGGATTGACCAATCCGCAAAATTTCTGTTGCATCTGAAAGTAGAAACTCGCCCGATTACAACGGTATGTGTAGTTTTCCCCTAGGCCGTTCCAGTTATTCATTTCGAGCATCAGAACTGCGAAAATTTTGAGTTTCTCAAGCGTTTCTTATTTCCAAACTGCCATATCTCGCGAACGGATTGATCAATCCTCAAAATTTCTGTTGCATCTGAAAGTAGAAACTCGCCCGATTACAACGGTATGCGCACTTTTCCCCTAGGCCGTTCTAGTTATTCGTTTCAAGCATCAGAACTGCGCAAATTTTGAGTTTCTCAAGCGTTTCTTACCTCCAAACTGCCATATCTCGCGAACGGATTGACCAATCCGCAAAATTTCTGTTGCATCTGAAAGTAGAAACTCGCCCGATTACAACGGTATGTGTAGTTTTCCCCTAGGCCGTTCCAGTTATTCATTTCGAGCATCAGAACTGCGAAAATTTTGAGTTTCTCAAGCGTTTCTTACATCCAAACGGCCATATCTCGCGAACGGATTGATCAATCCGCATAATTTCTGTTGCATCTGAAAGTAGAAACTCGCCCGATTACAACGGTATGCGTACTTCTCCCCTAGGCCGTTCTAGTTATTCGTTTCGAGCATCAGAACTGCGAAAATTTTGAGTTTCTCAAGCGTTTCTTACATCCAAACTGCCATATCTCGCGAACGGATTGACCGATCCGCAAAATTTCTGTTGCATCTGAATGTAGAAACTCGCCCGATAACAACGGTATGCGCACTTTTCCCCTAGGCCGTTCTACTTATTCGTTTCAAGCATCAGAACTGCGGCAATTTTGAGTTTCTCAAGCGTTTCTTACCTCCAAACTGCCATATCTCGCGAACGGATTGACCAATCCGCAAAATTTCTGTTGCATCTGAAAGTAGAAACTCGCCCGATTACATCGGTATGTGTAGTTTTCCCCTAGGCCGTTCCAGTTATTCGTTTCGAGCATCAGAACTGCGAAAATTTTGAGTTTCTCAAGCGTTTCTTACCTCCAAACTGCCATATCTCGCGAACGGATTGACCGATCCGCAAAATTTCTGTTGCATCTGAATGTAGAAACTCGCCCGATAACAACGGTATGCGCACTTTTCCCCTAGGCCGTTCTACTTATTCGTTTCAAGCATCAGAACTGCGGCAATTTTGAGTTTCTCAAGCGTTTCTTACCTCCAAACTGCCATATCTCGCGAACGGATTGACCAATCCGCAAAATTTCTGTTGCATCTGAAAGTAGAAACTCGCCCGATTACATCGGTATGTGTAGTTTTCCCCTAGGCCGTTCCAGTTATTCGTTTCGAGCATCAGAACTGCGAAAATTTTGAGTTTCTCAAGCGTTTCTTACCTCCAAACTGCCATATCTCGCGAACGGATTGATCAATCCGCAAAATTTCTGTTGCTTCTGAAAGTAGAAACTCGCCCGATTACAACGGTATGCGCACTTTTCCCCTAGGCCGTTCTAGTTATTCGTTTCATGCATCAGAACTGCGCAAATTTTGAGTTTCTCAAGCGTTTCTTACCTCCAAACTGCCATATCTCGCGAACGGATTGACCAATCCGCAAAATTTCTGTTGCATCTGAAAGTAGAAACTCGCCCGATTACAACGGTATGTGTAGTTTTCCCCTAGGCCGTTCCAGTTATTCATTTCGAGCATCAGAACTGCGAAAATTTTGAGTTTCTCTAGCGTTTCTTACCTCCAAACTGCCATATCTCGCGAACGGATTGATCAATCCGCAAAATTTCTGTTGCTTCTGAAAGTAGAAACTCGCCCGATTACAACGGTATGCGCACTTTTCCCCTAGGCCGTTCTACTTATTCGTTTCAAGCATCAGAACTGCGGCAATTTTGAGTTTCTCAAGCGTTTCTTACCTCCAAACTGCCATATCTCGCGAACGGATTGACCAATCCGCAAAATTTCTGTTGCATCTGAAAGTAGAAACTCGCCCGATTACATCGGTATGTGTAGTTTTCCCCTAGGCCGTTCCAGTTATTCGTTTCGAGCATCAGAACTGCGAAAATTTTGAGTTTCTCAAGCGTTTCTTACCTCCAAACTGCCATATCTCGCGAACGGATTGATCAATCCGCAAAATTTCTGTTGCTTCTGAAAGTAGAAACTCGCCCGATTACAACGGTATGCGCACTTTTCCCCTAGGCCGTTCTAGTTATTCGTTTCATGCATCAGAACTGCGCAAATTTTGAGTTTCTCAAGCGTTTCTTACCTCCAAACTGCCATATCTCGCGAACGGATTGACCAATCCGCAAAATTTCTGTTGCATCTGAAAGTAGAAACTCGCCCGATTACAACGGTATGTGTAGTTTTCCCCTAGGCCGTTCCAGTTATTCATTTCGAGCATCAGAACTGCGAAAATTTTGAGTTTCTCTAGCGTTTCTTACCTCCAAACTGCCATATCTCGCGAACGGATTGATCAATCCGCAAAATTTCTGTTGCTTCTGAAAGTAGAAACTCGCCCGATTACAACGGTATGCGCACTTTTCCCCTAGGCCGTTCTAGTTATTCGTTTCAAGCATCAGAACTGCGCAAATTTTGAGTTTCTCAAGCGTTTCTTACCTCCAAACTGCCATATCTCGCGAACGGATTGACCAATCCGCAAAATTTCTGTTGCATCTGAAAGTAGAAACTCGCCCGATTACAACGGTATGCGCACTTTTCCCCTAGGCCGTTCTAGTTATTCGTTTCAAGCATCAGAACTGCGCAAATTTTGAGTTTCTCAAGCGTTTCTTACCTCCAAACTGCCATATCTCGCGAACGGATTGACCAATCCGCAAAATTTCTGTTGCATCTGAAAGTAGAAACTCGCCCAATTACAACGGTATGTGTAGTTTTCCCCTAGGCCGTTCCAGTTATTCATTTCGAGCATCAGAACTGCGAAAATTTTGAGTTTCTCAAGCGTTTCTTACATCCAAACGGCCATATCTCGCGAACGGATTGACCAATCCGCATAATTTCTGTTGCATCTGAAAGTAGAAACTCGCCCGATTACAACGGTATGTGTACTTCTCCCCTAGGCCGTTCTAGTCATTCGATTCGAGCATCAGAACTGCGAAAATTTTGAGTTTCTCAAGCGTTTCTTATTTCCAAACTGCCATATCTCGCGAACGGATTGATCAATCCTCAAAATTTCTGTTGCATCTGAAAGTAGAAACTCGCCCGATTACAACGGTATGCGCACTTTTCCCCTAGGCGGTTCTAGTTATTCGTTTCGAGCGTCAGAACTGCGAAAATTTTGAGTTTCTCAAGCGTTTCTTACCTCCAAACTGCCACATCTCGCGAACGGATTGACCAATCCGCAAAATTTCTGTTGCATCTGAAAGTAGAAACTCGCCCGATTACATCGGTATGTGTAGTTTTCCCCTAGGCCGTTCCAGTTATTCGTTTCGAGCATCAGAACTGCGAAAATTTTGTGTTTCTCAAGCGTTTCTTACATCCAAACTGCCATATCTCGCGAACGGATTGACCGATCCGCAAAATTTCTGTTGCTTCTGAAAGTAGAAACTCGCCCGATTACAACGGTATGCGCACTTTTCCCCTAGGCCGTTCTAGTTATTCGTTTCAAGCATCAGAACTGCGCAAATGTTGAGTTTCTCAAGCGTTTCTTACCTCCAAACTGCCATACCTCGCGAACGGATTGACCAATCCGCAAAATTTCTGTTGCATCTGAAAGTAGAAACTCGCCCTATTACAACAGTATGTGTAGTTTTCCCCTAGGCCGTTCCAGTTATTCATTTCGAGCATCAGAACTGCGAAAATTTTGAGTTTCTCAAGCGTTTCTTACATCCAAACGGCCATATCTCGCGAACGGATTGACCAATCCGCATAATTTCTGTTGCATCTGAAAGTAGAAACTCGCCCGATTACAACGGTATGCGTACTTCTCCCCTAGGCCGTTCTAGTTATTCGTTTCGAGCATCAGAACTGCGAAAATTTTGAGTTTCTCAAGCGTTTCTTACATCCAAACTGCCATATCTCGCGAACGGATTGACCGATCCGCAAAATTTCTGTTGCATCTGAAAGTAGAAACTCGCCCGATAACAACGGTATGCGCACTTTTCCCCTAGGCCGTTCTACTTATTCGTTTCAAGCATCAGAACTGCGGCAATTTTGAGTTTCTCAAGCGTTTCTTACCTCCAAACTGCCATATCTCGCGAACGGATTGACCAATCCGCAAAATTTCTGTTGCATCTGAAAGTAGAAACTCGCCCGATTACAACGGTATGCGCTCTTTTCCCCTAGGCCGTTCTAGTCATTCGTTTCGAGCATCAGAACTGCGAAAATTTTGAGTTTCTCAAGCGTTTCTTACCTCCAAACTGCCATATCTCGCGAACGGATTGATCAATCCGCAAAATTTCTGTTGCATCTGAAAGTAGAAACTCGCCCGATTACAACGGTATGGGCTCTTTTCCCCTAGGCCGTTCTAGTTATTCGTTTCGAGCATCAGAACTGCGAAAATTTCGAGTTTCTCAAGCGTTTCTTACATCCAAACGGCCATATCTCGCGAACGGATTGACCAATCCGCATGATTTCTGTTGCATCTGAAAGTAGAAACTCGCCCGATTACAACGGTATGCGTACTTCTCCCCTAGGCCGTTCTAGTCATTCGATTCGAGCATCAGAACTGCGAAAATTTTGAGTTTCTCAAGCGTTTCTTATCTCCAAACTGCCATATCTCGCGAACGGATTGATCAATCCTCAAAATTTCTGTTGCATCTGAAAGTAGAAACTCGCCCGATTACAACGGTATGCGCACTTTTCCCCTAGGCGGTTCTAGTTATTCGTTTCGAGCATCAGAACTGCGAAAATTTTGAGTTTCTCAAGCGTTTCTTACCTCCAAACTGCCACATCTCGCGAACGGATTGACCAATCCGCAAAATTTCTGTTGCATCTGAAAGTAGAAACTCGCCCGATTACATCGGTATGTGTAGTTTTCCCCTAGGCCGTTCCAGTTATTCGTTTCGAGCATCAGAACTGCGAAAATTTTGAGTTTCTCAAGCGTTTCTTACATCCAAACTGCCATATCTCGCGAACGGATTGACCGATCCGCAAAATTTCTGTTGCATCTGAAAGTAGAAACTCGCCCGATTACAACGGTATGCGCACTTTTCCCCTAGGCCGTTCTAGTTATTCGTTTCAAGTATCGGAACTGCGCAAATTTTGAGTTTCTCAAGCGTTTCTTACCTCCAAACTGCCATATCTCGCGAACGGATTGACCAATCCGCAAAATTTCTGTTGCATCTGAAAGTAGAAACTCGCCCGATTACAACGGTATGTGTAGTTTTCCCCTAGGCCGTTCCAGTTATTCATTTCGAGCATCAGAACTGCGAAAATTTTGAGTTTCTCAAGCGTTTCTTACCTCCAAACTGCCATATCTCGCGAACGGATTGATCAATCCGCAAAATTTCTGTTGCTCCTGAAAGTAGAAACTCGCCCGATTACAACGGTATGCGCACTTTTCCCCTAGGCCGTTCTAGTTATTCGTTTCAAGCATCAGAACTGCGCAAATTTTGAGTTTCTCAAGCGTTTCTTACCTCCAAACTGCCATATCTCGCGAACGGATTGACCAATCCGCAAAATTTCTGTTGCATCTGAAAGTAGAAACTCGCCCGATTACAACGGTATGTGTAGTTTTCCCCTAGGCCGTTCCAGTTATTCATTTCGAGCATCAGAACTGCGAAAATTTTGAGTTTCTCAAGCGTTTCTTACCTCCAAACTGCCATATCTCGCGAACGGATTGATCAATCCGCAAAATTTCTGTTGCTTCTGAAAGTAGAAACTAGCCCGATTACAACGGTATGCGCACTTTTCCCCTAGGGCGTTCTAGTCATTCGTTTCGAGCATCAGAACTGCGAAAATTTTGAGCTTCTCAAGCGTTTCCTACTTCCAAACTGCCATATCGCGTGAACGGATCGACCAATCCGCAAAATTTCTGTTGCATCTGAAATTAGAAACTCGCCCGATTACATCGGTATGCGTACTTTTCCCCTAGGCCGTTCTAGTTATTCGTTTCGAGCATCAGAACTGCGAAAATTTTGAGTTTCTCAAGCGTTCCTTATTTCCAAACTGCCATATCTCGCGAACGGATTGATCAATCCGCAAAATTTCTGTTGCATCTGAAAGTAGAAACTCGCCCGATTACAACGGTATGCGTACTTTTCCCCTAGGCCGTTCTAGTTATTCGTTTCGAGCATCAGAACTGCGAAAATTTTGGGTTTCTCAAGCGTTTCTTACCTCCAAACTGCCACATCTCGTGAACGGATTGACCAATCCGCAAAATTTCTGTTGCATCTGAAAGTAGAAACTCGCCCGATTCCAACGGTATGAGTAGTTTTCCCTTAGGCCGTTACAGTTATTCATTTCGAGCATCAGAACTGCGAAAATTTTGAGATTCTCAAGCGCTTCTTACATCCAAACGGCCATATCTCGCGAACGGATTGACCAATCCGCATGATTTCTGTTGCATCTGAAAGTAGAAACTCGCCCGATTCCAACGGTATGAGTAGTTTTCCCTTAGGCCGTTACAGTTATTCATTTCGAGCATCAGAACTGCGAAAATTTTGAGTTTCTCAAGCGCTTCTTACATCCAAACGGCCATATCTCGCGAACGGATTGACCAATCCGCATGATTTCTGTTGCATCTGAATGTAGAAACTCGCCCGATTACAACGGTATGCGTACTTCTCCCCTAGGCCGTTCTAGTCATTCGATTCGAGCATCAGAACTGCGAAAATTTTGAGTTTCTCAAGCGTTTCTTATCTCCAAACTGCCATATCTCGCGAACGGATTGATCAATCCTCAAAATTTCTGTTGCATCTGAAAGCAGAAACTCGCCCGATTACAACGGTATGCGCACTTTTCCCCTAGGCGGTTCTAGTTATTCGTTTCGAGCATCAGAACTGCGAAAATTTTGAGTTTCTCAAGCGTTTCTTACCTCCAAACTGCCACATCTCGCGAACGGATTGACCAATCCGCAAAATTTCTGTTGCATCTGAAAGTAGAAACTCGCCCGATTACATCGGTATGTGTAGTTTTCCCCTAGGCCGTTCCAGTTATTCATTTCGAGCATCAGAACTGCGAAAATTTTGAGTTTCTCAAGCGTTTCTTACCTCCAAACTGCCATATCTCGCGAACGGATTGACCAATCCGCAAAATTTCTGTTGCATCTGAAAGTAGAAACTCGCCCGATTACAACGGTATGTGTAGTTTTCCCCTAGGCCGTTCCAGTTATTCATTTCGAGCATCAGAACTGCGAAAATTTTGAGTTTCTCAAGCGTTTCTTACATCCAAACGGCCATATCTCGCGAACGGATTGATCAATCCGCATAATTTCTGTTGCATCTGAAAGTAGAAACTCGCCCGATTACAACGGTATGCGTACTTCTCCCCTAGGCCGTTCTAGTTATTCGTTTCGAGCATCAGAACTGCGAAAATTTTGAGTTTCTCAAGCGTTTCTTACATCCAAACTGCCATATCTCGCGAACGGATTGACCGATCCGCAAAATTTCTGTTGCATCTGAATGTAGAAACTCGCCCGATAACAACGGTATGCGCACTTTTCCCCTAGGCCGTTCTACTTATTCGTTTCAAGCATCAGAACTGCGGCAATTTTGAGTTTCTCAAGCGTTTCTTACCTCCAAACTGCCATATTTCGCGAACGGATTGACCAATCCGCAAAATTTCTGTTGCATCTGAAATTAGAAACTCGCCCGATTACAACGGTATGCGCTCTCTTCCCCTAGGCCGTTCTAGTCATTCGTTTCGAGCGTCAGAACTGCGAAAATTTTGAGTTTCTCAAGCGTTTCTTACCTCCAAACTGCCATATCTCGCGAACGGATTGACCAATCCGCAAAATTTCTGTTGCATCTGAAAGTAGAAACTCGCGCGATTACATCGGTATGCGCACTTTTCCCCTGGGCCGTTCTAGTTATTCGTTTCGAGCATCAGAACTGCGAAAATTTTGAGTTTCTAAAGCGTTTCTTATCTCCAAACTGCCATATCTCGCGAACGGATTGATCAATCCGCAAAATTTTTGTTGCATCTGAAAGTAGAAACTCGCCCGATTACAACGGTATGCGCTCTTTTCCCCTAGGCCGTTCTAGTTATTCGTTTCGAGCATCAGAACTGCGAAAATTTTGAGTTTCTCAAGCGTTTCTTACCTCCAAACTGCCACATCTCGCGAACGGATTGACCAATCCGCAAAATTTCTGTTGCATCTGAAAGTAGAAACTCGCCCGATTACATCGGTATGTGTAGTTTTCCCCTAGGCCGCTCCAGTTATTCGTTTCGAGCATCAGAACTGCGAAAATTTTGAGTTTCTCAAGCGTTTCTTACCTCCAAACTGCCATATCTCGCGAACGGATTTATCAATCCGCAAAATTTCTGTTGCTTCTGAAAGTAGAAACTCGCCCGATTACAACGGTATGCGCACTTTTCCCCTAGGCCGTTCTAGTTATTCGTTTCATGCATCAGAACTGCGCAAATTTTGAGTTTCTCAAGCGTTTCTTACCTCCAAACTGCCATATCTCGCGAACGGATTGACCAATCCGCAAAATTTCTGTTGCATCTGAAAGTAGAAACTCGCCCGATTACAACGGTATGTGTAGTTTTCCCCTAGGCCGTTCCAGTTATTCATTTCGAGCATCAGAACTGCGAAAATTTTGAGTTTCTCTAGCGTTTCTTACCTCCAAACTGCCATATCTCGCGAACGGATTGATCAATCCGCAAAATTTCTGTTGCTTCTGAAAGTAGAAACTCGCCCGATTACAACGGTATGCGCACTTTTCCCCTAGGCCGTTCTAGTTATTCGTTTCAAGCATCAGAACTGCGCAAATTTTGAGTTTCTCAAGCGTTTCTTACCTCCAAACTGCCATATCTCGCGAACGGATTGACCAATCCGCAAAATTTCTGTTGCATCTGAAAGTAGAAACTCGCCCGATTACAACGGTATGTGTAGTTTTCCCCTAGGCCGTTCCAGTTATTCATTTCGAGCATCAGAACTGCGAAAATTTTGAGTTTCTCAAGCGTTTCTTACCTCCAAACTGCCATATCTCGCGAACGGATTGATCAATCCGCAAAATTTCTGTTGCTTCTGAAAGTAGAAACTAGCCCGATTACAACGGTATGCGCACTTTTCCCCTAGGCCGTTCTAGTCATTCGTTTCGAGCATCAGAACTGCGAAAATTTTGAGCTTCTCAAGCGTTTCCTACTTCCAAACTGCCATATCTCGTGAACGGATCGACCAATCCGCAAAATTTCTGTTGCATCTGAAAGTAGAAACTCGCCCGATTACATCGGTATGCGTACTTTTCCCCTAGGCCGTTCTAGTTATTCGTTTCGAGAATCAGAACTGCGAAAATTTTGAGTTTCTCAAGCGTTTCTTATTTCCAAACTGCCATATCTCGCGAACGGATTGATCAATCCGCAAAATTTCTGTTGCATCTGAAAGTAGAAACTCGCCCGATTACAACGGTATGCGTACTTTTCCCCTAGGCCGTTCTAGTTATTCGTTTCGAGCATCAGAACTGCGAAAATTTTGAGTTTCTCAAGCGTTTCTTACCTCCAAACTGCCATATCTCGCGAACGGATTGACCAATCCGCAAAACTTCTGTTGCATCTGAAAGTAGAAACTCGCCCGATTCCAACGGTATGAGTAGTTTTCCCTTAGGGCGTTACAGTTATTCATTTCGAGCATCAGAACTGCGAAAATTTTGAGTTTCTCAAGCGCTTCTTACCTCCAAACTGCCATATCTCGCGAACGGATTGACCAATCCGCAAAATTTCTATTGCATTTGAAAGTAGAAACTCGCCCGATTACAACGGTATGCGCACTTTTCCCCTAGGCCGTTCTAGTTATTCGTTTCAAGCATCAGAACTGCGCAAATTTTGAGTTTCTCAAGCGTTTCTTACCTCCAAACTGCCATATCTCGCGAACGGATTGACCAATCCGCAAAATTTCTGTTGCATCTGAAAGTAGAAACTCGCCCGATTACAACGGTATGTGTAGTTTTCCCCTAGGCCGTTCCAGTTATTCATTTCGAGCATCAGAACTGCGAAAATTTTGAGTTTCTCAAGCGTTTCTTACCTCCAAACTGCCATATCTCGCGAACGGATTGATCAATCCGCAAAATTTCTGTTGCTTCTGAAAGTAGAAACTAGCCCGATTACAACGGTATGCGCACTTTTCCCCTAGGCCGTTCTAGTCATTCGTTTCGAGCATCAGAACTGCGAAAATTTTGAGCTTCTCAAGCGTTTCCTACTTCCAAACTGCCATATCTCGTGAACGGATCGACCAATCCGCAAAATTTCTGTTGCATCTGAAAGTAGAAACTCGCCCGATTACATCGGTATGCGTACTTTTCCCCTAGGCCGTTCTAGTTATTCGTTTCGAGAATCAGAACTGCGAAAATTTTGAGTTTCTCAAGCGTTTCTTATTTCCAAACTGCCATATCTCGCGAACGGATTGATCAATCCGCAAAATTTCTGTTGCATCTGAAAGTAGAAACTCGCCCGATTACAACGGTATGCGTACTTTTCCCCTAGGCCGTTCTAGTTATTCGTTTCGAGCATCAGAACTGCGAAAATTTTGAGTTTCTCAAGCGTTTCTTACCTCCAAACTGCCATATCTCGCGAACGGATTGACCAATCCGCAAAACTTCTGTTGCATCTGAAAGTAGAAACTCGCCCGATTCCAACGGTATGAGTAGTTTTCCCTTAGGGCGTTACAGTTATTCATTTCGAGCATCAGAACTGCGAAAATTTTGAGTTTCTCAAGCGCTTCTTACCTCCAAACTGCCATATCTCGCGAACGGATTGACCAATCCGCAAAATTTCTATTGCATTTGAAAGTAGAAACTCGCCTGATTACAACGGTATGCGCACTTTTCCCCTAGGCCGTTCTAGTCATTCGTTTCGAGCATCAGAACTGCGAAAATTTTGAGCTTCTCAAGCGTTTCCTACTTCCAAACTGCCATATCTCGTGAACGGATCGACCAATCCGCAAAATTTCTGTTGCATCTGAAAGTAGAAACTCGCCCGATTACATCGGTATGCGTACTTTTCCCCTAGGCCGTTCTACTTATTCGTTTCGAGCATCAGAACTGCGGCAATTTTGAGTTTCTCAAGCGTTTCTTACCTCCAAACTGCCATATCTCGCGAACGGATTGACCAATCCGCAAAATTTCTGTTGCATCTGAAATTAGAAACTCGCCCGATTACAACGGTATGCGCTCTTTTCCCCTAGGCCGTTCTAGTCATTCGTTTCGTGCATCAGAACTGCGAAAATTTTGAGTTTCTCAAGCGTTTCTTACCTCCAAACTGCCACATCTCGCGAACGGATTGACCAATCCGCAAAATTTCTGTTGCATCTGAAAGTAGAAACTCGCCCCATTACATCGGTATGTGTAGTTTTCCCCTAGGCCGCTCCAGTTATTCGTTTCGAGCATCAGAACTGCGAAAATTTTGAGTTTCTCAAGCGTTTCTTACCTCCAAACTGCCATATCTCGCGAACGGATTTATCAATCCGCAAAATTTCTGTTGCTTCTGAAAGTAGAAACTCGCCCGATTCCAACGGTATGAGTAGTTTTCCCTTAGGGCGTTACAGTTATTCATTTCGAGCATCAGAACTGCGAAAATTTTGAGTTTCTCAAGCGCTTCTTACATCCAAACGGCCATATCTCGCGAACGGATTGACCAATCCGCATGATTTCTGTTGCATCTGAATGTAGAAACTCGCCCGATTACAACGGTATGCGTACTTCTCCCCTAGGCCGTTCTAGTCATTCGATTCGAGCATCAGAACTGCGAAAATTTTGAGTTTCTCAAGCGTTTCTTATCTCCAAACTGCCATATCTCGCGAACGGATTGATCAATCCTCAAAATTTCTGTTGCATCTGAAAGCAGAAACTCGCCCGATTACAACGGTATGCGCACTTTTCCCCTAGGCGGTTCTAGTTATTCGTTTCGAGCATCAGAACTGCGAAAATTTTGAGTTTCTCAAGCGTTTCTTACCTCCAAACTGCCACATCTCGCGAACGGATTGACCAATCCGCAAAATTTCTGTTGCATCTGAAAGTAGAAACTCGCCCGATTACATCGGTATGTGTAGTTTTCCCCTAGGCCGTTCCAGTTATTCATTTCGAGCATCAGAACTGCGAAAATTTTGAGTTTCTCAAGCGTTTCTTACCTCCAAACTGCCATATCTCGCGAACGGATTGACCAATCCGCAAAATTTCTGTTGCATCTGAAAGTAGAAACTCGCCCGATTACAACGGTATGTGTAGTTTTCCCCTAGGCCGTTCCAGTTATTCATTTCGAGCATCAGAACTGCGAAAATTTTGAGTTTCTCAAGCGTTTCTTACATCCAAACGGCCATATCTCGCGAACGGATTGATCAATCCGCATAATTTCTGTTGCATCTGAAAGTAGAAACTCGCCCGATTACAACGGTATGCGTACTTCTCCCCTAGGCCGTTCTAGTTATTCGTTTCGAGCATCAGAACTGCGAAAATTTTGAGTTTCTCAAGCGTTTCTTACATCCAAACTGCCATATCTCGCGAACGGATTGACCGATCCGCAAAATTTCTGTTGCATCTGAATGTAGAAACTCGCCCGATAACAACGGTATGCGCACTTTTCCCCTAGGCCGTTCTACTTATTCGTTTCAAGCATCAGAACTGCGGCAATTTTGAGTTTCTCAAGCGTTTCTTACCTCCAAACTGCCATATTTCGCGAACGGATTGACCAATCCGCAAAATTTCTGTTGCATCTGAAATTAGAAACTCGCCCGATTACAACGGTATGCGCTCTCTTCCCCTAGGCCGTTCTAGTCATTCGTTTCGAGCGTCAGAACTGCGAAAATTTTGAGTTTCTCAAGCGTTTCTTACCTCCAAACTGCCATATCTCGCGAACGGATTGACCAATCCGCAAAATTTCTGTTGCATCTGAAAGTAGAAACTCGCGCGATTACATCGGTATGCGCACTTTTCCCCTGGGCCGTTCTAGTTATTCGTTTCGAGCATCAGAACTGCGAAAATTTTGAGTTTCTAAAGCGTTTCTTATCTCCAAACTGCCATATCTCGCGAACGGATTGATCAATCCGCAAAATTTTTGTTGCATCTGAAAGTAGAAACTCGCCCGATTACAACGGTATGCGCTCTTTTCCCCTAGGCCGTTCTAGTTATTCGTTTCGAGCATCAGAACTGCGAAAATTTTGAGTTTCTCAAGCGTTTCTTACCTCCAAACTGCCACATCTCGCGAACGGATTGACCAATCCGCAAAATTTCTGTTGCATCTGAAAGTAGAAACTCGCCCGATTACATCGGTATGTGTAGTTTTCCCCTAGGCCGCTCCAGTTATTCGTTTCGAGCATCAGAACTGCGAAAATTTTGAGTTTCTCAAGCGTTTCTTACCTCCAAACTGCCATATCTCGCGAACGGATTTATCAATCCGCAAAATTTCTGTTGCTTCTGAAAGTAGAAACTCGCCCGATTACAACGGTATGCGCACTTTTCCCCTAGGCCGTTCTAGTTATTCGTTTCATGCATCAGAACTGCGCAAATTTTGAGTTTCTCAAGCGTTTCTTACCTCCAAACTGCCATATCTCGCGAACGGATTGACCAATCCGCAAAATTTCTGTTGCATCTGAAAGTAGAAACTCGCCCGATTACAACGGTATGTGTAGTTTTCCCCTAGGCCGTTCCAGTTATTCATTTCGAGCATCAGAACTGCGAAAATTTTGAGTTTCTCTAGCGTTTCTTACCTCCAAACTGCCATATCTCGCGAACGGATTGATCAATCCGCAAAATTTCTGTTGCTTCTGAAAGTAGAAACTCGCCCGATTACAACGGTATGCGCACTTTTCCCCTAGGCCGTTCTAGTTATTCGTTTCAAGCATCAGAACTGCGCAAATTTTGAGTTTCTCAAGCGTTTCTTACCTCCAAACTGCCATATCTCGCGAACGGATTGACCAATCCGCAAAATTTCTGTTGCATCTGAAAGTAGAAACTCGCCCGATTACAACGGTATGCGCACTTTTCCCCTAGGCCGTTCTAGTTATTCGTTTCAAGCATCAGAACTGCGCAAATTTTGAGTTTCTCAAGCGTTTCTTACCTCCAAACTGCCATATCTCGCGAACGGATTGACCAATCCGCAAAATTTCTGTTGCATCTGAAAGTAGAAACTCGCCCAATTACAACGGTATGTGTAGTTTTCCCCTAGGCCGTTCCAGTTATTCATTTCGAGCATCAGAACTGCGAAAATTTTGAGTTTCTCAAGCGTTTCTTACATCCAAACGGCCATATCTCGCGAACGGATCGACCAATCCGCAAAATTTCTGTTGCATCTGAAAGTAGAAACTCGCCCGATTACATCGGTATGCGTACTTTTCCCCTAGGCCGTTCTAGTTATTCGTTTCGAGAATCAGAACTGCGAAAATTTTGAGTTTCTCAAGCGTTTCTTATTTCCAAACTGCCATATCTCGCGAACGGATTGATCAATCCGCAAAATTTCTGTTGCATCTGAAAGTAGAAACTCGCCCGATTACAACGGTATGCGTACTTTTCCCCTAGGCCGTTCTAGTTATTCGTTTCGAGCATCAGAACTGCGAAAATTTTGAGTTTCTCAAGCGTTTCTTACCTCCAAACTGCCATATCTCGCGAACGGATTGACCAATCCGCAAAACTTCTGTTGCATCTGAAAGTAGAAACTCGCCCGATTCCAACGGTATGAGTAGTTTTCCCTTAGGGCGTTACAGTTATTCATTTCGAGCATCAGAACTGCGAAAATTTTGAGTTTCTCAAGCGCTTCTTACCTCCAAACTGCCATATCTCGCGAACGGATTGACCAATCCGCAAAATTTCTATTGCATTTGAAAGTAGAAACTCGCCCGATTACAACGGTATGCGCACTTTTCCCCTAGGCCGTTCTAGTTATTCGTTTCAAGCATCAGAACTGCGCAAATTTTGAGTTTCTCAAGCGTTTCTTACCTCCAAACTGCCATATCTCGCGAACGGATTGACCAATCCGCAAAATTTCTGTTGCATCTGAAAGTAGAAACTCGCCCGATTACAACGGTATGTGTAGTTTTCCCCTAGGCCGTTCCAGTTATTCATTTCGAGCATCAGAACTGCGAAAATTTTGAGTTTCTCAAGCGTTTCTTACCTCCAAACTGCCATATCTCGCGAACGGATTGATCAATCCGCAAAATTTCTGTTGCTTCTGAAAGTAGAAACTAGCCCGATTACAACGGTATGCGCACTTTTCCCCTAGGCCGTTCTAGTCATTCGTTTCGAGCATCAGAACTGCGAAAATTTTGAGCTTCTCAAGCGTTTCCTACTTCCAAACTGCCATATCTCGTGAACGGATCGACCAATCCGCAAAATTTCTGTTGCATCTGAAAGTAGAAACTCGCCCGATTACATCGGTATGCGTACTTTTCCCCTAGGCCGTTCTAGTTATTCGTTTCGAGAATCAGAACTGCGAAAATTTTGAGTTTCTCAAGCGTTTCTTATTTCCAAACTGCCATATCTCGCGAACGGATTGATCAATCCGCAAAATTTCTGTTGCATCTGAAAGTAGAAACTCGCCCGATTACAACGGTATGCGTACTTTTCCCCTAGGCCGTTCTAGTTATTCGTTTCGAGCATCAGAACTGCGAAAATTTTGAGTTTCTCAAGCGTTTCTTACCTCCAAACTGCCATATCTCGCGAACGGATTGACCAATCCGCAAAACTTCTGTTGCATCTGAAAGTAGAAACTCGCCCGATTCCAACGGTATGAGTAGTTTTCCCTTAGGGCGTTACAGTTATTCATTTCGAGCATCAGAACTGCGAAAATTTTGAGTTTCTCAAGCGCTTCTTACCTCCAAACTGCCATATCTCGCGAACGGATTGACCAATCCGCAAAATTTCTATTGCATTTGAAAGTAGAAACTCGCCTGATTACAACGGTATGCGCACTTTTCCCCTAGGCCGTTCTAGTCATTCGTTTCGAGCATCAGAACTGCGAAAATTTTGAGCTTCTCAAGCGTTTCCTACTTCCAAACTGCCATATCTCGTGAACGGATCGACCAATCCGCAAAATTTCTGTTGCATCTGAAAGTAGAAACTCGCCCGATTACATCGGTATGCGTACTTTTCCCCTAGGCCGTTCTACTTATTCGTTTCGAGCATCAGAACTGCGGCAATTTTGAGTTTCTCAAGCGTTTCTTACCTCCAAACTGCCATATCTCGCGAACGGATTGACCAATCCGCAAAATTTCTGTTGCATCTGAAATTAGAAACTCGCCCGATTACAACGGTATGCGCTCTTTTCCCCTAGGCCGTTCTAGTCATTCGTTTCGTGCATCAGAACTGCGAAAATTTTGAGTTTCTCAAGCGTTTCTTACCTCCAAACTGCCACATCTCGCGAACGGATTGACCAATCCGCAAAATTTCTGTTGCATCTGAAAGTAGAAACTCGCCCCATTACATCGGTATGTGTAGTTTTCCCCTAGGCCGCTCCAGTTATTCGTTTCGAGCATCAGAACTGCGAAAATTCTGAGTTTCTCAAGCGTTTCTTACCTCCAAACTGCCATATCTCGCGAACGGATTTATCAATCCGCAAAATTTCTGTTGCTTCTGAAAGCAGAAACTCGCCCGATTACAACGGTATGCGCACTTTTCCCCTAGGCCGTTCTAGTTATTCGTTTCATGCATCAGAACTGCGCAAATTTTGAGTTTCTCAAGCGTTTCTTACCTCCAAACTGCCATATCTCGCGAACGGATTGACCAATCCGCAAAATTTCTGTTGCATCTGAAAGTAGAAACTCGCCCGATTACAACGGTATGTGTAGTTTTCCCCTAGGCCGTTCCAGTTATTCATTTCGAGCATCAGAACTGCGAAAATTTTGAGTTTCTCTAGCGTTTCTTACCTCCAAACTGCCATATCTCGCGAACGGATTGATCAATCCGCAAAATTTCTGTTGCTTCTGAAAGTAGAAACTCGCCCGATTACAACGGTATGCGCACTTTTCCCCTAGGCCGTTCTAGTTATTCGTTTCAAGCATCAGAACTGCGCAAATTTTGAGTTTCTCAAGCGTTTCTTACCTCCAAACTGCCATATCTCGCGAACGGATTGACCAATCCGCAAAATTTCTGTTGCATCTGAAAGTAGAAACTCGCCCGATTACAACGGTATGTGTAGTTTTCCCCTAGGCCGTTCCAGTTATTCATTTCGAGCATCAGAACTGCGAAAATTTTGAGTTTCTCAAGCGTTTCTTACCTCCAAACTGCCATATCTCGCGAACGGATTGATCAATCCGCAAAATTTCTGTTGCTTCTGAAAGTAGAAACTAGCCCGATTACAACGGTATGCGCACTTTTCCCCTAGGCCGTTCTAGTCATTCGTTTCGAGCATCAGAACTGCGAAAATTTTGAGCTTCTCAAGCGTTTCCTACTTCCAAACTGCCATATCTCGTGAACGGATTGATCAATCCGCAAAATTTCTGTTGCATCTGAAAGTAGAAACTCGCCCGATTACAAGGGTATGCGTACTTTTCCCCTAGGCCGTTCTAGTTATTCGTTTCGAGCATCAGAACTGCGAAAATTTTGAGTTTCTCAAGCGTTTCTTACCTCCAAACTGCCATATCTCGCGAACGGATTGACCAATCCGCAAAACTTCTGTTGCATCTGAAAGTAGAAACTCGCCCGATTCCAACGGTATGAGTAGTTTTCCCTTAGGCCGTTACAGTTATTCATTTCGAGCATCAGAACTGCGAAAATTTTGAGTTTCTCAAGCGCTTCTTACCTCCAAACTGCCATATCTCGCGAACGGATTGACCAATCCGCAAAATTTCTATTGCATTTGAAAGTAGAAACTCGCCTGATTACAACGGTATGCGCACTTTTCCCCTAGGCCGTTCTAGTCATTCGTTTCGAGCATCAGAACTGCGAAAATTTTGAGTTTCTCAAGCGTTTCTTACCTACAAACTGCCATATCTCGCGAACGGATTGACCAATCCGCATGATTTCTGTTGCATCTGAAAGTAGAAACTCGCCCGATTACAACGGTATTCGTACTTCTCCCCTAGGCCGTTCTAGTCATTCGTTTCGATCATCAGAACTGCGAAAATTTTGAGCTTCTCAAGCGTTTCCTACTTCCAAACTGCCATATCTCGTTAACGGATCGACCAATCCGCAAAACTTCTGTTGCATCTGAAAGTAGAAACTCGCCCGATTACAAGGGTATGCGTACTTTTCCCCTAGGCCGTTCTAGTTATTCGTTTCGAGCATCAGAACTGCGAAAATTTTGAGTTTCTCAAGCGTTTCTTACCTCCAAACTGCCATATCTCGCGAACGGATTGACCAATCCGCAAAACTTCTGTTGCATCTGAAAGTAGAAACTCGCCCGATTCCAACGGTATGAGTAGTTTTCCCTTAGGCCGTTACAGTTATTCATTTCGAGCATCAGAACTGCGAAAATTTTGAGTTTCTCAAGCGCTTCTTACCTCCAAACTGCCATATCTCGCGAACGGATTGACCAATCCGCAAAATTTCTATTGCATTTGAAAGTAGAAACTCGCCTGATTACAACGGTATGCGCACTTTTCCCCTAGGCCGTTCTAGTCATTCGTTTCGAGCATCAGAACTGCGAAAATTTTGAGTTTCTCAAGCGTTTCTTACCTACAAACTGCCATATCTCGCGAACGGATTGACCAATCCGCATGATTTCTGTTGCATCTGAAAGTAGAAACTCGCCCGATTACAACGGTATTCGTACTTCTCCCCTAGGCCGTTCTAGTCATTCGTTTCGATCATCAGAACTGCGAAAATTTTGAGCTTCTCAAGCGTTTCCTACTTCCAAACTGCCATATCTCGTGAACGGATCGACCAATCCGCAAAATTTCTGTTGCATCTGAAAGTAGAAACTCGCCCGATTACATCGGTATGCGTACTTTACCCCTAGGCCGTTCTACTTATTCGTTTCGAGCATCAGAACTGCGAAAATTTTGAGTTTCTCAAGCGTTTCTTACCTCCAAACTGCCACATCTCGCGAACGGATTGATCAATCCGCAAAATTTCTGTTGCATCTGAAAGTAGAAACTCGCCCGACTACAACGGTAGGTGTAGTTTTCCCCTAGGCCGTTCTAGTTATTAGTTTCGAGCATCAGAACTGCGAAAATTTTGAGTTTCTCGAGCGTTTCTTAACTCCAAACTGCCATATCGAGCGAACCGATTGACCAATCCGCAAAATTTCTGTTGCATCTGAAAGTAGAAACTCGCCCCATTACAGCGGTATGCGCACTTTCCCCCTAGGCCGTTCTAGTTATTCGTTTCAAGCATCAGAACTGCGCAAATTTTGAGTTTCTCAAGCGTTTCTTACCTCCAAACTGCCACATCTCGCGAACGGATTGACCAATCCGCAAAATTTCTGTTGCATCTGAAAGTAGAAACTCGGCCGATTACAACGGTATGTGTAGTTTTCCCCTAGGCCGTTCAAGTTATTCGTTTCGAGCATCAGAACTGCGAAGATTTTGAGTTTCTCAAGCGTTTCTTACGTCCAACCTGCCATATCTCGCAAACGGATTGACCGATCCGCAAAATTTCTGTTGCATCTGAAAGTAGACACTCGCCCGATTACAACGGTGTGCGCACTTTTCCCCTGGGCCGTTCTAGTTATTCGTTTCAAGCATCAGAACTGCGCAAATTTTGAGTTTCTCAAGCGTTTCTTACCTCCAAACTGCTATATCTCGCGAACGGATTGACCAATCCGCAAAATTTCTGTTGCATCCGAAAGTAGAAACTCGCCCGATTACAACGGTATGTGTAGTTTTCCCCTAGGCCGTTCCAGTAATTCATTTCGAGCATCAGAACTGCGAAAATTTTGAGTTTCTCAAGTGTTTCTTACTTCCAAACTGCCATATCTCCCGAACGGATCGACCAATCCGCAAAATTTCTGTTGCATCTGAAAGTAGAAACTCGCCCGATTACATCGGTATGCGTACTTTTCCCCTAGGCCGTTCTAGTTATTCGTTTCGAGCATCAGAACTGCGCAAATTTTGAGTTTCTCAAGCGTTTCTTACCTCCAAACTGCCACATCTCGCGAACGAATTGACCAATCCGCAAAATTTCTGTTCCATCTGAAAATAGAAACTCGCCCGATTACAACGGTATGTGTAGTTTTCCCCTAGGCCGTTCCAGTTATTCGTTTCGAGCATCAGAACTGCGAAAATTTTGAGTTTCTCAAGCGTTTCTTACCTACAAACTGCCATATCTCGCGAACGGATTGACCAATCCGCATGATTTCTGTTGCATCTGAAAGTAGAAACTCGCCCGATTACAACGGTATTCGTACTTCTCCCCTAGGCCGTTCTAGTCATTCGTTTCGATCATCAGAACTGCGAAAATTTTGAGTTTCTCAAGCGTTTCTTATTTCCAAACTGCCATATCTCGCGAACGGATTGATCAATCCGCAAAATTTCTGTTGCATCTGAAAGTAGAAACTCGCCCGATTACAACGGTATGCGCACTTTTCCCCTAGGCTGTTCTAGTTATTCGTTTCGAGCATCAGAACTGCGAAAATTTTGAGTTTCTCGAGCGTTTCTTACCTCCAAACTGCCATATCGAGCGAACGGATTGACCAATCCGCAAAATTTCTGTTGCATCTGAAAGTAGAAACTCGCCCGATTACAACGGTATGTGTAGTTTTCCCCTAGGCCGTTCCAGTAATTCATTTCGAGCATCAGAACTGCGAAAATTTTGAGTTTCTCAAGTGTTTCTTACTTCCAAACTGCCATATCTCCCGAACGGATCGACCAATCCGCAAAATTTCTGTTGCATCTGAAAGTAGAAACTCGCCCGATTACATCGGTATGCGTACTTTTCCCCTAGGCCGTTCTAGTTATTCGTTTCGAGCATCAGAACTGCGCAAATTTTGAGTTTCTCAAGCGTTTCTTACCTCCAAACTGCCACATCTCGCGAACGAATTGACCAATCCGCAAAATTTCTGTTCCATCTGAAAGTAGAAACTCGCCCGATTACAACGGTATGTGTAGTTTTCCCCTAGGCCGTTCCAGTTATTCGTTTCGAGCATCAGAACTGCGAAAATTTTGAGTTTCTCAAGCGTTTCTTACCTACAAACTGCCATATCTCGCGAACGGATTGACCAATCCGCATGATTTCTGTTGCATCTGAAAGTAGAAACTCGCCCGATTACAACGGTATTCGTACTTCTCCCCTAGGCCGTTCTAGTCATTCGTTTCGATCATCAGAACTGCGAAAATTTTGAGTTTCTCAAGCGTTTCTTATCTCCAAACTGCCATATCTCGCGAACGGATTGATCAATCCGCAAAATTTCTGTTGCATCTGAAAGTAGAAACTCGCCCGATTACAACGGTATGCGCACTTTTCCCCTAGGCTGTTCTAGTTATTCGTTTCGAGCATCAGAACTGCGAAAATTTTGAGTTTCTCGAGCGTTTCTTACCTCCAAACTGCCATATCGAGCGAACGGATTGACCAATCCGCAAAATTTCTGTTGCATCTGAAAGTAGAAACTCGCCCGATTACAACGGTAGGTGTAGTTTTCCCCTAGGCCGTTCTAGTTATTCGTTTTGAGCATCAGAACTGCGAAAATTTTGAGTTTCTCAAGCGTTTCTTACTTCCAAACTGCCACATCTCGCGAACGGATCGACCAATCCGCAAAATTTCTGTTGCATCTGAAAGTAGAAACTCGCCCGATAACAACGGTATGTGTAGTTTTCCCCTAGGCCGTTCTAGTTAATCGTTTTGAGCATCAGAACTGCGAAAATTTTGAGTTTCTCAAGCGTTTCTTACCTCCAAACTGCCACATCTCGCGAACGGATAGACCAATCCGCAAAATTTCTGTTGCATCTGAAAGTAGAAACTCGCCCGATTACAACGGTATGCGTACTTCTCCCCTAGGCCGTTCTAGTCATTCGTTTCGAGCATCAGAACTGCGAAAATTTTGAGTTTCTCAAGCGTTTCTTATCTCCAAACTGCCATATCTCGCGAACGGATTGATCAATCCGCAAAATTTCTGTTGCATCTGAAAGTAGAAACTCGCCCGATTACAACGGTATGCGCACTTTTCCCCTAGGCGGTTCTAGTTCTTCGTTTCGAGCATCAGAACTGCGAAAACTTTGAGTTTCTCGAGCGTTTCTTACCTCCAAACTACCATATCGAGCGAACGGATTGACCAATCCGCAAAATTACTGTTGCATCTGAAAGCAGAAACTCGCCCGATTACAACGGTAGGTGTAGTTTTCCCCTAAGCCGTTCTAGTTATTCGTTTTGAGCATCAGAACTGCCAAAATTTTGAGTTTCTCAAGCGTTTCTTACCTCCAAACTGCCATATCTCGCGAACGGATTGATCAATCCGCAAAATTTCTGTTGCATCTGAAAGTAGAAACTCGCCCGATTACAACGGTATGCGCACTTTTCCCCTAGGCGTTTCTAGTTATTCGTTTCGAGCATCAGAACTGCGAAAATTTTGAGTTTCTCGAGCGTTTCTTACCTCCAAACTGCCATATCTCGCGAACGGATTGACCAATCCGCAAAATTTCTGTTGCATCTGAAAGTAGAAGCTCGCCCGATTACAACGGTAGGTGTAGTTTTTCCCTAGGCCGTTCTAGTTATTCGTTTTGAGCATCAGATCTGCGAAGATTTTGAGTTTCTCAAGCGTTTCTTACATCCAACCTGCCATATCTCGCAAACGGATTGACCGATCCGCAAAATTTCTGTTGCATCTGAAAGTAGACACTCGCCCGATTACAACGGTGTGCGCACTTTTCCCCTGGGCCGTTCTAGTTATTCGTTTCAAGCATCAGAACTGCGCAAATTTTGAGTTTCTGAAGCGTTTCTTACCTCCAAACTGCTATATCTCGCGAACGGATTGACCAATCCGCAAAATTTCTGTTGCATCCGAAAGTAGAAACTCGCCCGATTACAACGGTATGTGTAGTTTTCCCCTAGGCCGTTCCAGTAATTCATTTCGAGCATCAGAACTGCGAAAATTTTGAGTTTCTCAAGTGTTTCTTACTTCCAAACTGCCATATCTCCCGAACGGATCGACCAATCCGCAAAATTTCTGTTGCATCTGAAAGTGGAAACTCGCCCGATTACATCGGTATGCGTACTTTTCCCCTAGGCCGTTCTAGTTATTCGTTTCGAGCATCAGAACTGCGAAAATTTTGAGTTTCTCAAGCGTTTCTTACCTCCAAACTGCCACATCTCGCGAACGAATTGAACAATCCGCAAAATTTCTGTTCCATCTGAAAGTAGAAACTCGCCCGATTACAACGGTATGTGTAGTTTTCCCCTAGGCCGTTCCAGTTATTCGTTTCGGGCATCAGAACTGCGAAAATTTTGAGTTTCTCAAGCGTTTCTTACCTACAAACCGCCATATCTCGCGAACGGATTGACCAATCCGCATGATTTCTGTTGCATCTGAAAGTAGAAACTCGCCCGATTACAACGGTATTCGTACTTCTCCCCTAGGCCGTTCTAGTCATTCGTTTCGATCATCAGAACTGCGAAAATTTTGAGTTTCTCAAGCGTTTCTTATCTCCAAACTGCCATATCTCGCGAACGGATTGATCAATCCGCAAAATTTCTGTTGCATCTGAAAGTAGAAACTCGCCCGATTACAACGGTATGCGCACTTTTCCCCTAGGCTGTTCTAGTTATTCGTTTCGAGCATCAGAACTGCGAAAATTTTGAGTTTCTCGAGCGTTTCTTACCTCCAAACTGCCATATCGAGCGAACCGATTGACCAATCCGCAAAATTTCTGTTGCATCTGAAAGTAGAAACTCGCCTGATTACAACGGTAGGTGTAGTTTTCCCCTAGGCCGTCCTAGTTATTCGTTTTGAGCATCAGAACTGCGAAAATTTTGAGTTTCTCAAGCGTTTCTTACTTCCAAACTGCCACATCTCGCGAACGGATCGACCAATCCGCAAAATTTCTGTTGCATCTGAAAGTAGAAACTCGCCCGATAACAACGGTATGTGTAGTTTTCCCCTAGGCCGTTCTAGTTAATCGTTTTGAGCATCAGAACTGCGAAAATTTTGAGTTTCTCAAGCGTTTCTTACCTCCAAACTGCCACATCTCGCGAACGGATTGATCAATCCGCAAAATTTCTGTTGCATCTGAAAGTAGAAACTCGCCCGATTACAACGGTATGCGCACTTTTCCCCTAGGCGGTTCTAGTTCTTCGTTTCGAGCATCAGAACTGCGAAAACTTTGAGTTTCTCGAGCGTTTCTTACCTCCAAACTGCCATATCGAGCGAACGGATTGACCAATCCGCAAAATTACTGTTGCATCTGAAAGCAGAAACTCGCCCGATTACAACGGTAGGTGTAGTTTTCCCCTAAGCCGTTCTAGTTATTCGTTTTGAGCATCAGAACTGCCAAAATTTTGAGTTTCTCAAGCGTTTCTTACCTCCAAACTGCCATATCTCGCGAACGGATTGATCAATCCGCAAAATTTCTGTTGCATCTGAAAGTAGAAACTCGCCCGATTACAACGGTATGCGCACTTTTCCCCTAGGCGTTTCTAGTTATTCGTTTCGAGCATCAGAACTGCGAAAATTTTGAGTTTCTCGAGCGTTTCTTACCTCCAAACTGCCATATCTCGCGAACGGATTGACCAATCCGCAAAATTTCTGTTGCATCTGAAAGTAGAAGCTCGCCCGATTACAACGGTAGGTGTAGTTTTTCCCTAGGCCGTTCTAGTTATTCGTTTTGAGCATCAGAACTGCGAAAATTTTGAGTTTCTCAAGCGTTTCTTACTTCCAAACTGCCACATCTCGCGAACGGATCGACCAATCCGCAAAATTTCTGTTGCATCTGAAAGTAGAAACTCGCCCGGTAACAACGGTATGTGTAGTTTTCCCCTAGGCCGTTCAAGTTATTCGTTTCGAGCATCAGAACTGCGAAGATTTTGAGTTTCTCAAGCGTTTCTTACATCCAACCTGCCATATCTCGCAAACGGATTGACCGATCCGCAAAATTTCTGTTGCATCTGAAAGTAGACACTCGCCCGATTACAACGGTGTGCGCACTTTTCCCCTGGGCCGTTCTAGTTATTCGTTTCAAGCATCAGAACTGCGCAAATTTTGAGTTTCTCAAGCGTTTCTTACCTCCAAACTGCTATATCTCGCGAACGGATTGACCAATCCGCAAAATTTCTGTTGCATCTGAAAGTAGAAACTCGCCCGATTACAACGGTATGTGTAGTTTTCCCCTAGGCCGTTCCAGTAATTCATTTCGAGCATCAGAACTGCGAAAATTTTGAGTTTCTCAAGTGTTTCTTACTTCCAAACTGCCATATCTCCCGAACGGATCGACCAATCCGCAAAATTTCTGTTGCATCTGAAAGTAGAAACTCGCCCGATTACATCGGTATGCGTACTTTTCCCCTAGGCCGTTCTAGTTATTCGTTTCGAGCATCAGAACTGCGAAAATTTTGAGTTTCTCAAGCGTTTCTTACCTCCAAACTGCCACATCTCGCGAACGAATTGACCAATCCGCAAAATTTCTGTTCCATCTGAAAGTAGAAACTCGCCCGATTACAACGGTATGTGTAGTTTTCCCCTAGGCCGTTCCAGTTATTCGTTTCGAGCATCAGAACTGCGAAAATTTTGAGTTTCTCAAGCGTTTCTTACCTACAAACTGCCATATCTCGCGAACGGATTGACCAATCCGCATGATTTCTCTTGCATCTGAAAGTAGAAACTCGCCCGATTACAACGGTATTCGTACTTCTCCCCTAGGCCGTTCTAGTCATTCGTTTCGATCATCAGAACTGCGAAAATTTTGAGTTTCTCAAGCGTTTCTTATCTCCAAACTGCCATATCTCGCGAACGGATTGATCAATCCGCAAAATTTCTGTTGCATCTGAAAGTAGAAACTCGCCCGATTACAACGGTATGCGCACTTTTCCCCTAGGCTGTTCTAGTTATTCGTTTCGAGCATCAGAACTGTGAAAATTTTGAGTTTCTCGAGCGTTTCTTATCTCCAAACTGCCATATCTCGCGAACGGATTGATCAATCCTCAAAATTTCTGTTGCATCTGAAAGTAGAAACTCGCCCGATTACAACGGTATGCGCACTTTTCCCCTAGGCGGTTCTAGTTATTCGTTTCGAGCATCAGAACTGCGAAAATTTTGAGTTTCTCAAGCGTTTCTTACCTCCAAACTGCCACATCTCGCGAACGGATTGATCAATCCGCAAAATTTCTGTTGCATCTGAAAGTAGAAACTCGCCCGATTACATCGGTATGTGTAGTTTTCCCCTAGGCCGTTCCAGTTATTCGTTTCGAGCATCAGAACTGCGAAAATTTTGAGTTTCTCAAGCGTTTCTTACCTCCAAACTGCCATACCTCGCGAACGGATTGATCAATCCGCAAAATTTCTGTTGCTTCTGAAAGTAGAAACTAGCCCGATTACAACGGTATGCGCACTTTTCCCCTAGGCCGTTCTAGTCATTCGTTTCGAGCATCAGAACTGCGAAAATTTTGAGCTTCTCAAGCGTTTCCTACTTCCAAACTGCCATATCTCGTGAACGGATCGACCAATCCGCAAAATTTCTGTTGCATCTGAAATTAGAAACTCGCCCGATTACATGGGTATGCGTACTTTTCCCCTAGGCCGTTCTAGTTATTCGTTTCGAGCATCAGAACTGCGAAAATTTTGAGTTTCTCAAGCGTTTCTTATTTCCAAACTGCCATATCTCGCGAACGGATTGATCAATCCGCAAAATTTCTGTTGCATCTGAAAGTAGAAACTCGCCCGATTACAACGGTATGCGCACTTTTCCCCTAGGCCGTTCTAGTCATTCGTTTCGAGCATCAGAACTGCGAAAATTTTGAGCTTCTCAAGCGTTTCCTACTTCCAAACTGCCATATCTCGTGAACGGATCGACCAATCCGCAAAATTTCTGTTGCATCTGAAATTAGAAACTCGCCCGATTACATCGGTATGCGTACTTTTCCCCTAGGCCGTTCTAGTTATTCGTTTCGAGCATCAGAACTGCGAAAATTTTGAGTTTCTCAAGCGTTTCTTACCTCCAAACTGCCACATCTCGTGAACGGATTGACCAATCCGCAAAATTTCTGTTGCATCTGAAAGTAGAAACTCGCCCGATTCCAACGGTATGAGTAGTTTTCCCTTAGGCCTTTACAGTTATTCATTTCGAGCATCAGAACTGCGAAAATTTTGAGTTTCTCAAGCGTTTCTTACCTCCAAACTGCCATATCTCGCGAACGGATTGATCAATCCGCAAAATTTCTGTTGCTTCTGAAAGTAGAAACTAGCCCGATTACAACGGTATGCGCACTTTTCCCCTAGGCCGTTCTAGTCATTCGTTTCGAGCATCAGAACTGCGAAAATTTTGAGCTTCTCAAGCGTTTCCTACTTCCAAACTGCCATATCTCGTGAACGGATCGACCAATCCGCAAAATTTCTGTTGCATCTGAAATTAGAAACTCGCCCGATTACATGGGTATGCGTACTTTTCCCCTAGGCCGTTCTAGTTATTCGTTTCGAGCATCAGAACTGCGAAAATTTTGAGTTTCTCAAGCGTTTCTTATTTCCAAACTGCCATATCTCGCGAACGGATTGATTAATCCGCAAAATTTCTGTTGCATCTGAAAGTAGAAACTCGCCCGATTACAACGGTATGCGCACTTTTCCCATAGGCCGTTCTAGTCATTCGTTTCGAGCATCAGAACTGCGAAAATTTTGAGCTTCTCAAGCGTTTCCTACTTCCAAACTGCCATATCTCGTGAACGGATCGACCAATCCGCAAAATTTCTGTTGCATCTGAAATTAGAAACTCGCAGGATTACATCGGTATGCGTACTTTTCCCCTAGGCCGTTCTAGTTATTCGTTGCGAGCATCAGAACTGCGAAAATTTTGAGTTTCTCAAGCGTTTCTTATTTCCAAACTGCCATATCTCGCGAACGGATTGATCAATCCGCAAAATTTCTGTTGCATCTGAAAGTAGAAACTCGCCCGATTACAACGGTATGCGTACTTTTCCCCTAGGCCGTTCTAGTTATTCGTTTCGAGCATCAGAACTGCGAAAATTTTGAGTTTCTCAAGCGTTTCTTACCTCCAAACTGCCACATCTCGTGAACGGATTGACCAATCCGCAAAATTTCTGTTGCATCTGAAAGTAGAAACTCGCCCGATTCCAACGGTATGAGTAGTTTTCCCTTAGGCCTTTACAGTTATTCATTTCGAGCATCAGAACTGCGAAAATTTTGAGATTCTCAAGCGCTTCTTACATCCAAACGGCCATATCTCGCGATCGGATTGACCAATCCGCATGATTTCTGTTGCATCTGAAAGTAGAAACTCGCCCGATTACAACGGTATGCGTACTTCTCCCCTAGGCCGTTCTAGTCATTCGATTCGAGCATCAGAACTGCGAAAATTTTGAGTTTCTCAAGCGTTTCTTATCTCCAAACTGCCATATCTCGCGAACGGATTGATCAATCCTCAAAATTTCTGTTGCATCTGAAAGCAGAAACTCGCCCGATTACAACGGTATGCGCACTTTTCCCCTAGGCGGTTCTAGTTATTCGTTTCGAGCATCAGAACTGCGAAAATTTTGAGTTTCTCAAGCGTTTCTTACCTCCAAACTGCCACATCTCGCGAACGGATTGACCAATCCGCAAAATTTCTGTTGCATCTGAAAGTAGAAACTCGCCCGATTACATCGGTATGTGTAGTTTTCCCCTAGGCCGTTCCAGTTATTCGTTTCGAGCATCAGAACTGCGAAAATTTTGAGTTTCTCAAGCGTTTCTTACATCCAAACTGCCATATCTCCCGAACGGATCGACCAATCCGCAAAATTTCTGTTGCATCTGAAAGTAGAAACTCGCCCGATTACATCGGTATGCGTACTTTTCCCCTAGGCCGTTCTAGTTATTCGTTTCGAGCATCAGAACTGCGAAAATTTTGAGTTTCTCAAGCGTTTCTTACCTCCAAACTGCCACATCTCGCGAACGAATTGACCAATCCGCAAAATTTCTGTTCCATCAGAAAGTAGAAACTCGCCCGATTACAACGGTATGTGTAGTTTTCCCCTAGGCCGTTCCAGTTATTCGTTTCGAGCATCAGAACTGCGAAAATTTTGAGTTTCTCAAGCGTTTCTTACCTACAAACCGCCATATCTCGCGAACGGATTGACCAATCCGCATGATTTCTGTTGCATCTGAAAGTAGAAACTCGCCCGATTACAACGGTATTCGTACTTCTCCCCTAGGCCGTTCTAGTCATTCGTTTCGATCATCAGAACTGCGAAAATTTTGAGTTTCTCAAGCGTTTCTTATCTCCAAACTGCCATATCTCGCGAACGGATTGATCAATCCGCAAAATTTCTGTTGCATCTGAAAGTAGAAACTCGCCCGATTACAACGGTATGCGCACTTTTCCCCTAGGCTGTTCTAGTTATTCGTTTCGAGCATCAGAACTGCGAAAATTTTGAGTTTCTCGAGCGTTTCTTACCTCCAAACTGCCATATCGAGCGAACGGATTGACCAATCCGCAAAATTTCTGTTGCATCTGAAAGTAGAAACTCGCCCGATTACAACGGTAGGTGTAGTTTTCCCCTAGGCCGTCCTAGTTATTCGTTTTGAGCATCAGAACTGCGAAAATTTTGAGTTTCTCAAGCGTTTCTTACTTCCAAGCTGCCACATCTCGCGAACGGATCGACCAATCCGCAAAATTTCTGTTGCATCTGAAAGTAGAAACTCGCCCGATAACAACGGTATGTGTAGTTTTCCCCTAGGCCGTTCTAGTTAATCGTTTTGAGCATCAGAACTGCGAAAATTTTGAGTTTCTCAAGCGTTTCTTACCTCCAAACTGCCACATCTCGCGAACGGATAGACCAATCCGCAAAATTTCTGTTGCATCTGAAAGTAGAAACTCGCCCGATTACATGGGTATGCGTACTTTTCCCCTAGGCCGTTCTAGTTATTCGTTTCGAGCATCAGAACTGCGAAAATTTTGAGTTTCTCAAGCGTTTCTTATTTCCAAACTGCCATATCTCGCGAACGGATTGATTAATCCGCAAAATTTCTGTTGCATCTGAAAGTAGAAACTCGCCCGATTACAACGGTATGCGCACTTTTCCCATAGGCCGTTCTAGTCATTCGTTTCGAGCATCAGAACTGCGAAAATTTTGAGCTTCTCAAGCGTTTCCTACTTCCAAACTGCCATATCTCGTGAACGGATCGACCAATCCGCAAAATTTCTGTTGCATCTGAAATTAGAAACTCGCAGGATTACATCGGTATGCGTACTTTTCCCCTAGGCCGTTCTAGTTATTCGTTTCGAGCATCAGAACTGCGAAAATTTTGAGTTTCTCAAGCGTTTCTTATTTCCAAACTGCCATATCTCGCGAACGGATTGATCAATCCGCAAAATTTCTGTTGCATCTGAAAGTAGAAACTCGCCCGATTACAACGGTATGCGTACTTTTCCCCTAGGCCGTTCTAGTTATTCGTTTCGAGCATCAGAACTGCGAAAATTTTGAGTTTCTCAAGCGTTTCTTACCTCCAAACTGCCACATCTCGTGAACGGATTGACCAACCCGCAAAATTTCTGTTGCATCTGAAAGTAGAAACTCGCCCGATTCCAACGGTATGAGTAGTTTTCCCTTAGGCCTTTACAGTTATTCATTTCGAGCATCAGAACTGCGAAAATTTTGAGATTCTCAAGCGCTTCTTACATCCAAACGGCCATATCTCGCGATCGGATTGACCAATCCGCATGATTTCTGTTGCATCTGAAAGTAGAAACTCGCCCGATTACAACGGTATGCGTACTTCTCCCCTAGGCCGTTCTAGTCATTCGATTCGAGCATCAGAACTGCGAAAATTTTGAGTTTCTCAAGCGTTTCTTATCTCCAAACTGCCATATCTCGCGAACGGATTGATCAATCCTCAAAATTTCTGTTGCATCTGAAAGCAGAAACTCGCCCGATTACAACGGTATGCGCACTTTTCCCCTAGGCGGTTCTAGTTATTCGTTTCGAGCATCAGAACTGCGAAAATTTTGAGTTTCTCAAGCGTTTCTTACCTCCAAACTGCCACATCTCGCGAACGGATTGACCAATCCGCAAAATTTCTGTTGCATCTGAAAGTAGAAACTCGCCCGATTACATCGGTATGTGTAGTTTTCCCCTAGGCCGTTCCAGTTATTCGTTTCGAGCATCAGAACTGCGAAAATTTTGAGTTTCTCAAGCGTTTCTTACATCCAAACTGCCATATCTCCCGAACGGATCGACCAATCCGCAAAATTTCTGTTGCATCTGAAAGTAGAAACTCGCCCGATTACATCGGTATGCGTACTTTTCCCCTAGGCCGTTCTAGTTATTCGTTTCGAGCATCAGAACTGCGAAAATTTTGAGTTTCTCAAGCGTTTCTTACCTCCAAACTGCCACATCTCGCGAACGAATTGACCAATCCGCAAAATTTCTGTTCCATCAGAAAGTAGAAACTCGCCCGATTACAACGGTATGTGTAGTTTTCCCCTAGGCCGTTCCAGTTATTCGTTTCGAGCATCAGAACTGCGAAAATTTTGAGTTTCTCAAGCGTTTCTTACCTACAAACCGCCATATCTCGCGAACGGATTGACCAATCCGCATGATTTCTGTTGCATCTGAAAGTAGAAACTCGCCCGATTACAACGGTATTCGTACTTCTCCCCTAGGCCGTTCTAGTCATTCGTTTCGATCATCAGAACTGCGAAAATTTTGAGTTTCTCAAGCGTTTCTTATCTCCAAACTGCCATATCTCGCGAACGGATTGATCAATCCGCAAAATTTCTGTTGCATCTGAAAGTAGAAACTCGCCCGATTACAACGGTATGCGCACTTTTCCCCTAGGCTGTTCTAGTTATTCGTTTCGAGCATCAGAACTGCGAAAATTTTGAGTTTCTCGAGCGTTTCTTACCTCCAAACTGCCATATCGAGCGAACGGATTGACCAATCCGCAAAATTTCTGTTGCATCTGAAAGTAGAAACTCGCCCGATTACAACGGTAGGTGTAGTTTTCCCCTAGGCCGTCCTAGTTATTCGTTTTGAGCATCAGAACTGCGAAAATTTTGAGTTTCTCAAGCGTTTCTTACTTCCAAGCTGCCACATCTCGCGAACGGATCGACCAATCCGCAAAATTTCTGTTGCATCTGAAAGTAGAAACTCGCCCGATAACAACGGTATGTGTAGTTTTCCCCTAGGCCGTTCTAGTTAATCGTTTTGAGCATCAGAACTGCGAAAATTTTGAGTTTCTCAAGCGTTTCTTACCTCCAAACTGCCACATCTCGCGAACGGATAGACCAATCCGCAAAATTTCTGTTGCATCTGAAAGTAGAAACTCGCCCGATTACATGGGTATGCGTACTTTTCCCCTAGGCCGTTCTAGTTATTCGTTTCGAGCATCAGAACTGCGAAAATTTTGAGTTTCTCAAGCGTTTCTTATTTCCAAACTGCCATATCTCGCGAACGGATTGATCAATCCGCAAAATTTCTGTTGCATCTGAAAGTAGAAACTCGCCCGATTACAACGGTATGCGCACTTTTCCCATAGGCCGTTCTAGTCATTCGTTTCGAGCATCAGAACTGCGAAAATTTTGAGCTTCTCAAGCGTTTCCTACTTCCAAACTGCCATATCTCGTGAACGGATCGACCAATCCGCAAAATTTCTGTTGCATCTGAAATTAGAAACTCGCCCGATTACATCGGTATGCGTACTTTTCCCCTAGGCCGTTCTAGTTATTCGTTTCGAGCATCAGAACTGCGAAAATTTTGAGTTTCTCAAGCGTTTCTTATTTCCAAACTGCCATATCTCGCGAACGGATTGATCAATCCGCAAAATTTCTGTTGCATCTGAAAGTAGAAACTCGCCCGATTACAACGGTATGCGTACTTTTCCCCTAGGCCGTTCTAGTTATTCGTTTCGAGCATCAGAACTGCGAAAATTTTGAGTTTCTCAAGCGTTTCTTACCTCCAAACTGCCACATCTCGTGAACGGATTGACCAATCCGCAAAATTTCTGTTGCATCTGAAAGTAGAAACTCGCCCGATTCCAACGGTATGAGTAGTTTTCCCTTAGGCCTTTACA